>NC_052507.1:45913264-45939391 GCF_014356525.2 Nilaparvata lugens
TGGTGGCGGGTGGGTCAACCACTCATTTGGTTGATGCGTGGCGTGGCCAGCAGAGCAGAGCGGCAGGCTGAAAGGTAGCGAACAAGAGGGAGGTATCATTTCCCCCCCTCGTTTGAGGTAGCCACGGCGAGAATTTATTGATTGCAAAAACAAGATACAATGTTTACAAAATATACAAAAGTGCCATTGGGCGATAATTTTACAGAAGTGAGACCAGAAGGATCTCCCCCAACAGGTGGGTTGTGGTCAATAATTACAGAAATAAGACCAGAAGGGTCTCCCCCAACAGGTGGGTTGTTATTCCAAGAGATGTTGCTGGTCGGTGGTTGGAGCCGGGCATAGTTGAGTCTCGTACACCTTGATGGTCTCGTTGTCACGGGTGATCCAGTAGACAGCTCCTTGGTTGTGGGCGACCATATATGGTCCCTTCCATCTGGTGCTAGGCCGCGTGGAATTTCTGAGCCTTGTTTGAAAGTTGATGATTCCGTGTGAGCACCTGGTCGCCGATCTGGTAACGAGGCTGTGTCTCGGCTATCGGGTCTCCCTTCCTATTGAGATAATTTTCTTGGTTCAACACGGCTTTGCGTTGGATTGCGGTTAGCGTGTGTAGACGCTGGTTAATATGGTCTTTGTGTGGTTCGAGTTGATTTTCGGGCCAGTGGCTCCATTCCCCTGGCCGTGGAAGGGTTTGGCCAAACAGGATTTGACTGGGGCTGTATCTTGTTGCCGTATTCTGTCGATTTCGCAGGGTGAATAGCACGGATGGTAGTTGGTTCTCCCATTCTTGGTGTTGTTCTTGGTTCCTTCTCTTGGTAGGGTTGGCTCGGGGGTGATAAATTGGTGTGGTGTAGTGTAAGACTCCACATTTGAGGCAGAGTTCGTTCCATAGTTTCCCCGTAAACTGAGTGCCATTGTCGGAGAGTAGGATTTTTGGGTATCCCCATCTGGGAAACAGGTGCGTATCCATCGTGCGGCCAATCGTGTTGGCGTCGCCATGAGGCAGCGGGTAGGCTTCTATCCACCTGGAGAAAGAATCAGTGATGTCCAATATGAATCGATTTCTTCGCTTGGAGAGTGGGTAGGGGCCCATCAGATCGAGACATACGGTTTCCCATGGTCTAGTAGACCGTCGCGGTCGTTGCGTAGGTTCGTGATTCCGGTTGTACGCTTTTGAGCAGCTACACAGCAGGCAATTTTGTACGTACACGGTTATCTGCACCTTCATACGGAGCCAAGTGTAGTATGTAGCAATGTTTCGGTAGGTTTCGGCGTAGCCTGGATGTCCCATTAGATCATCGTCGTGATAGCGGAATAGTAGCCGGGTGGGAAAGTTGGGCGGTATGACTATTCGCCAACCGTCGCGTGTCTTCTTCTCCCAGAGTCGGTTGTGTAGGCGGTAACTGGTGAGGAATACTTGATCAGTTTCCGGTTGATCCTCCAACGGTCGGGGTTCGATCTCCATCCATCGTTGCACCTGCGCGTTGATCTGGTCATCTGTGGCCTGTGCTTTCCGAATCTCTTCCAACAGTTCAGTTTTCGGTTGCAATGCTTGCTAGCGTAGCGGGTTCACTGGTGACTGGCAGGATGTCGGGAGGCATGGTTCATTCTAGTTGTTGACTGGTCTCCTCAATTTTTTCGTTGTCGGGTTGCCGTGACAGTGCGTCGGCGAACTGATTCTCTTTACCCCGGGCAGTGTTCTAGGGTGAAGTCAAATTCTTGTAGGAGCAGGGCCCATCGAGTGAGTTTGGCGCAGCTGTCCTTTGCAGTTTGTAACCAGGTAATCAATCACCTTATTGTCGGTACGGAGTATGAATGGCCTGCCTTCCAGGTAAGGGCGATATCGCTTTATTGCCCAGACAACCGCAAGGCACTCTTGTTTGTTACTGTGATACTGTTGTTCCGTGTGGTTCAGCTTGGCACTGGCATATGCGATCACCTTACGGTCATTGTTGATTTCTTGGTATAGGACAGCCCCTATACCGACCTTGCTGGCGTCTGTCTGTAGGATGAAGGTCTTGGAGAAATCTGGTCGACAGAGTGGTTGGATGTTGGCGGTCAATGCTTGTAGGCGGCGGAAAGCTGTCTCTTCTGTTGGTGACCATTTCCATCGCGTCTTCGTGCTAAGTAGCTCAGACAGAGGCGAACAAACATCAGCGGCATTGGGTAAAAATTCTTGTAGCCAGTCGACTACTCCGAGAAATTCTCGCAGTTTCTTTCTGGTGGTGGGTGGTTGGGCAGAAGTCACAGCTAGGATAGCCTGCGGTTTTGCTTGGTTGCCTTTCGGAGGTGATTATGTGACCGAGGTATTCAAGTTGCTTGCGGCCGATCTGGCATTTTGCTGCTGAGACAGAGAGATTGTATAGATTTAACCGTTAAAACACTTTGGCTAAGTGGAGTAAGTGTTCTTCCCAGGTATCCGAGTACACAATGATGTCGTCGAGATAAGCGTAGCAGAACTTGTCGACGTATCCACTCAGTACCTTGTTCATCATGGATTGGAAGCAGCTGGGTGCATTTAGTAGGCCGAAAGGCATGACCTTAAATTGTAGCTTTTCGCCGTAGGGAGTGGTGAAGGCTGTGTAAGGTCGAGACTGGGGTGCGAGTGGTACCTGCCAGTATCCCATCCGTAGGTCGAGTGACCTGAATATTTTTGAAGTTCTCAGGCTTCGAATGACGTCCTGTAGGGTCATCTGCGGTGCCGTGGCTGGAACGGTGATGGAATTCAGCCATCGGCAATCGATGCAGAACCGTGATGTGCCGTCCTTCTTGGGGACAACGACGATTGGAGAGTTGTAAGGCGAATCACTGGCTTCTACCAGGTTGCGTTCCTTGAGGGCGGCAACTTCGGACTCGATAATTTGAAGTTTCTCCCGTGAGTATCGGTAAGGCCGCTGGCTGCGTATTTCTGAGCTGTTGAGTTGAATTGTCATGGTGGCGGCCGTGGTGATGGAGGGTGGCATCTGCTCCATGAACAATTTTGCGTGTTGTTGCAGTAATACTGTTAACCGTCGGTGCTGGTCGCTGGGCGTGTCTTCTAGTAACTTGTCAACCAGGTGAGTGTCCATCTCTACTGAGACTGGTGGTTGCACTATCCAGAAGATCGTATCTCGCTGCGTCCGCCATAGATTAGCCTGTCTTGCTCAAAGTCAAGCACTGCCTTATTCTCCTGAAACCATGGTTGTCCCAAGATGATGTCTTCGCGTAGGTCAGGTAGACCTAGGAAGGGAATATTTTGAATGTGCTGTTGGATCTGGAGTTCCAGATGTCCTTGTATGGCCGTTTCGCAGCTAGGGATGGTTGGCCAGCAGTACAGGTAGCTTCAGCGGTTGGATCCGTGTACCGTGGTCAAGGTGGGCAGCTCTCACGAAGTTGTGCGTTGTGGCTAAATCGAGTAGAGCGTGTAGTTGTTTACCCGCGAGGATGACAGGGATCCGGGGTAGAGTCTGTCCGTCTACTGGATCACGGCTAGGTTTGGTGTGGCTGGGCGGAGGGCTGGTGATGTGGTTGTTGGACTACTGGGGCGGCAGTGTTGGTGACTTGTCGGTGACTGCGGCCAGGGCAGTGTTGGTGACCTGGTGGCTGACTGTGGCTGGGGCAGTGTTGGTGACCGGCTGGTTGACGGCAGCTGGGTCAGTGTTGGTGACCTGGTGGCTGACTGCGGCTAGGGCAGTGTTGGTGACTGGTGGCTGAATGTGGCGGGTCAGCGTTGGTGACCTGGTCGTCAACTGCGGCGAGGGCAGTGTTGGTGACTCGTCCATGACAGCAATCCCGGTAGGTGGCGGGTGCGTGTGGGTCAAAGTTTCATGTTCCTCCCCAGGCTGGTGGTCGATGACGCGCTCATCGTCGGCTGGTGATGCTGTCCTCTCGCGGGCCAGTAGAGGCGCGGCTGCTGGGTGCTGTGAAGAGTCTCTGTCAGCCGGGAAGAGCAAGGGGTCTTTGGTGACATTGGAAGGAGACATTGAAAAGCGACGCTAGCAGGGTCTACGGTGGCGTGACGGGTAGGCGATTGAGTGAGACGGTCATGAGTGACGGCTGGGTGGTTGACGCACAAGGGTGTGCTGGACGCGGTTGCTGTTGTGAGCCGGTGACCCAGGTGACTACTGGTACTGGGTCATCCTGATAGCCCGTGGAGGTGCGGCTGCTAGGTACCGTGGAGAGTCTCCGTCAGCCGAGAAGAGCGAGGGTCTTCGGTGACGCTGGAAGGAGGCTTGGTGATGCTGGCAGGATCCACGGTGGCGTGACCAAGGAATGACTGGCCGGCCGGTTCGGTGACGGTTATCGCTTGTAGTTGGGGTGGTGACCTGCGAGGCTGGCGCT
This sequence comes from Nilaparvata lugens, assembly GCF_014356525.2. Taxonomy (NCBI): domain Eukaryota; kingdom Metazoa; phylum Arthropoda; class Insecta; order Hemiptera; family Delphacidae; genus Nilaparvata; species Nilaparvata lugens. The sequence continues at coordinate 45,917,582 of NC_052507.1, forward strand.
GCGGGTCTTGCACCTCATCGTTAGTGTAGTGGACTCCTACTTTCCGTGCTGGAGGGGTGGAGTCCGAGTCTCTCCAGTATCGCCGTTTCCCTGCCGTTTCTTCGCGAGTTCTGGGCAGTCGCAATGAAAATGCTTGGCCAGGCAGTAATGACACTGAGGAAGCTGGTTGTAGTTGAACCTCGGCGGCAGCTCTTGATGGGGTGGCCCTGCGGGTGCCGTAGGTTGAGGCTGCTTATATTTTGGTCGACTGTTGAGGTCGGTTTCCAGGTCGTTGGCAATCATGATCAGCTCTTCATAGTTTGTGGGACGAGCAGCTCGAACTAGGGTGCAAAGCTCGGAACCAGCTGACTGATGAGCAGGGTGATCACCTCGTCTTCAGCCAGGTTGGTTCCTAAGCGCTGCTGTAGTTGGAGCTTCTGACGGATGAATCGCTCCACTGGCTGGTTCGGTTGTGGGTGGTGCCATAAAATTCCGTGTGAGTGGCTGCGATTTTATGGGCTCCCGAGAAATGGGCCTGAAGTCGGTCACGGAACTGTTCCCAGGTGGTGACGAATTCTCCGTAGTCTCCACCAAGCAGGCATTGTCTTGTAGTTGCGCTTTTAGAAGCATGACCCAGGTATAGCTGGGAATGTGATGATCTGTAGCAGCTCGGTGCACTGTCGCATGAAGGTGATGGGGTCTTCATGGAGCTTGCCGCGGAAGAACGGTAGCAGGGTCGCTATGCTGGTCAGCTGGCTGAGGTGGCCGGTGTAGCAGATGGCTGGAGCCGGTAAGTTGGCCATGTTGCTGGTTGCAGTAGTGGTGTGACTAGAGGTAGATGGTGGAGCAGGCAGGTTGACGGTCAGCGCGCTGGGTTGCAGGGTGGTTGGTCGAGCGGGCTCGCTGGTGAAGGCGGGTGGCTGCATTGCCCCGGTTTCGCTGGTGGAAGCGGGCGGCTGCGTCGTGCTGCTGTCGGTTTGACCAGTGGTATGTGCAGGCCAGCCGGCGAATGTAGACTTGGTGTGCTGGCTGGTTGACTGCATCAAATCTCCGGTTCCGGCTCCGGTTCTAGTCGCTACCATGTTCAGGTGTTATGGGCGCCACTGGGAATTGCCTGTTCCCAGACAGGTATTCTGAATTGAAACATTCAGAGACACATTTTGTTGAAAGAAAATAAGTTTGAATTTTTTTGTGTGAAAAATTAAGACATACATTTAGATGAAAAATTAAGACATAATTTAGTTGAAAATTTAGGTTGACATTTTGTTTGAAAAAAAGTTTTGACAGTGGTAACGGGTTACTGTATCTCCATACAGTGAGTGGCCCCACGTTGGCAGGCGCCAATAATTGATATGGCGGAAGATGTGGCTCGTTCATCAATTGGGCTAGTCAGTCGGGTCGAGAGAGGGGTTTGTTACCACTGTCTGAAGAAATGACTTTTGGTGGCCCAGAAAAGGGCCAAGTTTGTTGCTGGTGGCCCTGAAAAGGGACCAAGATTGTTGCTGGTGGCCCTAAAAGGGACCAAGGCAGGCTAGATGTTTAGTAGTCGTCGACTGGAACAATACCATGCCGCGCGAGGGTCCCGGGCAGGTCCGTCTGGTGCGAGAGCAGGCCGGCAGGGGCTCAAGTCAATGGTTCGCAGTCTCCACTCTGGTTTACCCGGGCTACGGAGAAGGCTGACTGGGTGATCTACTAGCCAGAGGTCATGCCGAGTCTCTGCCGGGAGGACCTCCTTGACCACTTCCTCATTTAGAAGGGGCCTTTGGTCAAACCCCGGGCAGGCAGGGTCGTAGGCTTCCACCGCACACACTCCGATGTCGGTTCGGCACCCAACCCGCGCATCCAGAACCGCGCGCCAGTTGTTAGGCTGGGGCGCTAGGTCTTGGGGCGCAGCTGGCGCGGCGGTGTACAGCCTCAGCCTCTCCTCCACCTGGCGGAGGCGACGTAGGGCCCTCCTCTTCTGGATTCGGCGGCCGGCTCGGTTCCTTCTAGGCATTGGCTGAGTAGTAGACAAGGAAGACACCTCAGGTTGCAGTTAGTCTCGCCGTGGTTCCCTCATTGGCCTGCTCGCTGCTCTGCTCCTGGTCTCGGTAGTGATCTCGGCTGGTAGTGGTCTCTGGTAGTGGTCTCGGCTGGTGGTCTCTTCTGGCTCTTCAGTGGAAGGCTGCTAGTGAGCAAATGCTATCAAGGGTAGCTGAGTAGCCCCTTTTTATTCATAGTCCGCGAGTTCACCTGCGGTGCTGAACCAATAGAAACGCAGGAACGGGTGGCGGCGACTGAGGTGCACCCTGGTGGCGGGTGGGTCAACCACTCATTTGGTTGATGTGTGGCGTGGGGAGCAGAGCAGAGCGGCAGGCTGAAAGGTAGCGAACAAGAGGGAGGTATCAATATTAAACAAGTTGTGCTGAACTGGTAGAGTTCATAGAACGGTGAAATCAATTTTACAGAAATTGATGTGCATGTAACTGGATTAAGAAGATCAATAGGATAATGTGTTCTATCATAATTTAATGATTATCACAGAAATGTTTAAGTGGGAACATTGGGCGCAAACCCACTGCCATGAGGAGACAATTAAATTTATGAACAGCTTGATTGCTTGAATAGTGATCTTGATATCTGTTACACGTTCTTAGTTCAAGACATAATATGTCTTAGAATAATTTTTAATCTGTTTTGTCAATCGGCAGGAAAACGTTGGCTTTTCAAAGTTATACTCCCTTATTTTTGGGTATTTTTCAGAAATCAAGATAAATATTCCATCAGGTTTCCTACACAAATACAGTGTTAGTTGTATTATAATAGCTACAGTACATACATACTCTATAGTACAGTACCTTTTCGTTTTTACCATATAATTTTAATTATGATAATAGAAAGCTTTATCAAAACCAGCCACCAGCCATAACTTCCTTGTTTTCGGATATTTTCGAAAACGGGACTTGAGTTTTGTAGAATTTGAGGTCGCTGAATCCAAATCCGAAATCAGAATCTTTCTATCTTCATTTTCAAGAAAGATAGATTTTGTGAAGTGATGACTGGAGAGAGAATCACCATGTGAAAGTGGCGATTTGTCTGATTGCCTCAAGGGGGGAAGACGTGACAAAAGGAGGTTCCTGGCTCGGGATCACCATGTGAAAGACAGGATTGGACTCAATGTACTTCGACAAAAAAACATGAACACTGTTCAGTGTTCAAGATGCATGTTCCTATCGTGTGAAAGAGGCCTAATTCTTTCATTGTTTGTTAACTCCATTCATACTTTGTGTTTCTGTTTCCTTGATTTATTATCATTATTATTATTATTATTATTATAATTATTATTATATTATTATTATTATTATATTATATTATTATTATATATTATCTTTTTCACGCAGTTGCAGATAGCTTATGCAAAGAGGGGCTAAATTTATGCAACCTCTTGTCATTATTTTCTATTATTGATAAAGTATTTTACCAAGTATGTCTGAGTGTTTGGCATACTATGCGAGCTGTATCAAGCAGAACAGACTTCTGCATTTTCCCTACCAGAGTTTCTGAGACATCAATAACCTTACAGCTCTCCACTGTTGAATTGAGAATCGGACCATTCACAGATATTATGATTGCGATTATTGAGCTCAAATGCTAGCTCTTGATACTTCCTCAATCTCTCACCTCTTGTTCTTTGACAATTTTCAACTGCTGGTGTGGCTACATCAATTATCAAGGCTTCTTTTTGATTCATGTTCAACATTAGGATATCAGGCTTGTTATGAATGACTTGCCTGTCAGTGATCATTTGAAATCCCAATAGATCTTAATCTGGTTTCTCTCAATAAATGCAGGAGGAGAGTAAGAATAGTATGGGGGCATTTCTTCAAAGAAGTCAAATTCATGCTGCAATTTCAGGTGCACTATTTTTGCAACATTATTATGTTGCCTCGAATACTCTTTCAGTGCCAATATTGATCAGCCTGAAACTATGTGCTGAATACTTTCTACTGTAGCGTTACAAAGCTGCATTCATCACTTATACTCAGATCTCTGATGATATGTCTTCTATAGGCATTGGTAGCGAAAACCTGATCCTGCATAGCAATTATAAAGCCTCTGTCTCTGGGAAAAGACTTCCATCTGTTAGCCCCTGTTTGTAAGGTCATGATTAGTATGATCAGAGTACAGATGCTTGCAGTAGCGCCCATGCAGTTCCCTCTGTTGCCATTTGCCTTGTCATGCACTGTCAAGGGCTCTCGACCATTAGGATTCCTCAGGTTAAGTGCAGTATAATTTTCATCCAATCACACACTTCCCTGAGGAGATTTGTATTAGCAGAAATAGAATACTTCTTGTTTTGCACACAGATCTGAAACCCTGGACAAACCCCTGCCACCCAGCTTCCTTGGCATATATAGACGACTCATCGATGATCTTGGGTGATGCACCCTGTTTTTTGTCATTTGAGTCCTCACAAGCCTGTCCATTTGTTCCAGACGAGTGTCAGACCACTTCAGAACACCAAAACTGTAGGTCAGAGATGGAATAAGCCAAGAATTATTGCCTTAATCAGATGCTTTGAAGGCAATTTAGAAATCATGACTTTTATTATTATTATTGTTAGCATTATTATTATTATGAAATATAGAAGCTTTGATCAAAAGGCTAAGGATATACAATAGATCTTTTGAAATAATAGACTATAAATGATAAAATACTGTAAGAGATTTTTTGAATAAGTTATCAAAATCACTAAATGGAAAGAATTCATAGGTTCCAAGCAAACAGCTGTATTGCTATCGCTAGATACGATGTCAACAGACACAAGATTAGATAATAGAGGGTATCCAGGCTACAGTTTTGAACAGCCAAATGAAAAGGAAAATATTATTGCTATTTATTTAATAATATAAAATAATAATTTTTGAGGTTAGTTTCTTTGGTACTTACTGGTCGGCAACCTATATAATTGGTCAAGCTGTATAAATTGAGAATTAGCCAGACACCTGTGGCAAATTTAGTTGCATACAAATAGCATTTGCTTGAAATGTGATCAGAGGGTTAGTAACAAGCATGGCATGGCAGTGTAAAAAGATAACGTTTTAGAAAATACAAAATATTTATATGTCATATGAGCATGGACCAAATGTATAAAATGAATGAATATATTAAGGAAATGGGGTATATCCCACTCAGCACATGAATACATTTGTAAGTTTAGATACACCAATCAAAAACAGTAACTGACTGTATGCCAAATGCCAGACTGCAGTTCTGCCAATAGCAGGCTTGTTTGCGCCAGTGCAGACCGTCCAGCTGTTTTGACCTTGTCGATGTAAAAGCCCCAGTCTGTCTTGTCTAGTCACCCTTGTTGTGTGCAAGACCGAATTTGTATTTTGTCATGTAATTTCGATCAGAAATTTCTTGTAAATAATTGTTTGAGTGTAGTGTGTGTGAATTATGAATATAACAGCGTAAATAGTGTGAATGAATTAATTTGAATCGGATTTGAATTTATAAAGAATCCAGTTGAGCTTTGTTTGAACTGTGTTTCAAACAAAGCTCAAACTTGCATAGCCTGCAAGTTGAACGTGAAAATACAGCCGGAAGCCAGAACCTGTCTCATTCCCAGATTTCATCCCACCCTGAACCTGATCAAACAACCTAATAAAGGCTTCGAAGGCAAGTAATCAAGATTGGATTAAATCTGGTGAGTTTTTGCTCTTTTTTATTGTTCATTAATGTAGAGTTACCTGTACAAATAACCTGGCTCAAATTGATGATTAAATTTTGCCCCTTGTTTGTATTTTATTATTCAAATAGTAAATTACAGTCCTCTGGTAGCTCTAGCCTGAGCTTTGTTCAGAACACTATACAATACCCAGTTTGTATAACAGATATAAAATGAATAATTGAAGTTATAATATATGCTCGTTATGCAATAACCTAGCAGATTAGCATGGACTATATTGAATCATATTATTGCATAGTAGTGAGGCTAGGGACAGCTCAATCAAGTGGATATCTAAATTATAGCAAATTCAAAAATACAGAAGTATGGTCAGTAGTTAGATTTGAGAGTTCTGCACAAGACCAATAGGTGACGAGGGGCATGGCCTAAAACCCCGCCCCCTCCCCACCACCCCCCAGCCCTAGTGTCGGCAATTTGGCCTGCCCCCTCGCTTCCTATTGGTTGGGGGGGCCAAAATGGCGGATTTCCCCCACTCCACCCCCCCAGCCAATGTGTCGGCTATTTTGCCCCCCACCAAAGCCACCCCCTAACCAATAGGAAGCGAGGAGGCGTGTCCAAAATGGCGGATTTCCCCCACCATCTGCAAAATGGCGGCCCCCCCAATAGGAAGGCACCCCCACCATAGTCCCCCACCAATTGCCCCAAAATAGGCCCCACCAATAGAAAGGCTTGTTCCCCTTCTTTGTTGACCATCAGGTGCTCACCACCACCAATAGGAAGGCTTGTTCCCCTTCTTTGTTGACCAGCAGGTGCCCACCACCACCAATAGGAAGGCTTGTCCCCTTCTTTGTTGACCAGCAGGTGCACATGCTCCCCAATAGGAAGGCACACATGGCCATTTTGTTCCCCTTCTTTGTTGAGCAGGTGCACATGCCCCACCAATAGGAAGGCTTGTTCCCCTTCCTTGTTGACCAGCAGGTGCACACGCCCCACCAATAGGAAGGCTGTTCCCCTGACCAGCAGCAGGTGCACCAATAGGACGACCATTTTGTCCCCCTTCTTTGTTGAGCAGCAGGTGCACAACCGCTTGGGCGAGCAGCAGCAGGCTTGCCAACATATCACAGATATCTCAGATCTTTAAAATCTTTAAAATCTCTAAAATCTTTAAAATCTTAAAATCTCAGATATCTCAGATATTTGAAATCTCAGATTTCAACTGGGCAAAATCACAACTACTACTACTGTGTGCAGAACCCGCAACTACTACTACTGGTGCGCAGAGCCCGCAATAACTACTGGTGCGCAAAACTTGCAACTACTAGTGCGCAAAACTCGCAACTACTACTACTAGCTTGCTTTTCTATTATAACTTTGTACGAATTTCTACAGTTAGACAATCCTTTTTTTCCTCCACCACAGGTAGAATGAAAAAAATTACATTTCATATTTTTGTCGAAATATAAGATGTTATTTTCCTCACACTATGCTGTAAAAGGAATGGTGGTGCTTTTTTTAATGTGCTATCCCCATATTGAAAAACATAAATTGAATTTCTATAATAGGTTGTATATAGTGATAATCTATTCTACATACTACTATAGTTATTCTTTACAATGTGTTTATCAACATTAGGCCTATTGCACAAATTGGAATAGGTTTTTTTTTTTTTTATTTATTTATTTATTTTTTTTTTCAAATTTTCCTTTCTTCTTCTAAAAGAACAAGAGGCGATTTACCTTCTCGCTGTATACACTTTAGAAAGAGTTTTTGTTTGTTGAAATCATCAAGTGTTTGCACATTCAAAATACTTAGAAATTTCTCAGGTAAGTAAACTTTACAATAATAGTCACCATTACTGTCAAGATTGTATAACCTCATGATGATACGTTGTCCTTGTTGTGTTCTCACCAATCCAGCATGTACAACATGGTACCATGAATCGTGCACAAGTTCTTTGAGTGAGACCGTTGGATATTCTGTTTTTGAAATATAATTGAAAGATTTCATACTGAAATGTCGATCATTTCCACTGTTACTTCGCTGTTGATATTCCATGATTCTCGTTGCAGGGTGCGCGTGACTGAACTAAGCTGTTGTCGGTTCAAGACTGAGCTGAACAGCTGCCGCTTCGCCTGTTGCTCACCCCTTCCATGTTCACCGCTCCACCTGCTACTCATTTACACATTCCTTCCTCTACGCTCTCACTTTCTACTAGCTCCCCTTCTTCTTCCATACTTCCACGTAACAATAACAATATTTCTTCTTCAATTTTTATCAGTTTGTCTACACTCAATCTAAATGGGCTATAATAAGCTAAATAATCACTGATATCACTAACATTCACCAAATTTAAAAATATTGATTTCAATTGTCTAGCAATACTTTTACTATTTCCTTCTTCAGCAGAATGTATTGCTTTTTCACACATTTCATACCATTCAATAAACTCTTGTAGCTTTATTTCCAAGCATACTGGTGCATAAGACCAAGTTTGAGGATTCATTGCTGCTGCTGCTTCACATCTAAATGAGCGGTACAAGAACAGTGAAATTTATTTGTTTCTGCCGTCCCCCTCCACCTTCGCTACATGCTAGACTGCATACTCTTGCTCTATGCGAATTTAAATCAAATCCACAATAAACACATTGAATGTTTTTTCCATCAAAATAGAATCCTTGTTGTGCATAGTTGCATCTTCGCTGTTTTGTGAATAGATTACAATGCTTCATACTTTCCATTCTATTATTTTCACATGTATAATCGGAATTTTGCAAATTGTTTGCTGCTGCTACTGCACTATTCTCCTTTCTCTCTGTTTGCTTCTTACTCAACAAGATTGTCAAATAATGATATGCACTAAAAAGTGCACAACGAGCATTGTTCGTTTTGTTATGAATTTTGCATACACTAGAACACCAAGAATCTGTAAACATTGAATAGTCTGGTTTTTCAAAGTTCTCCGGCATAGTTTGTACATTGTTGTGTAACCTTTTCAAAAACTGTGATTTTTCTCTTCCCTTTGTATAGATTGTGAAATAATTCTGCAAGTATGATGCTAACAGTTCATCAGAATAAGTCAAATCACCTTGATCCCATTTAATTTTATGATAGTTATGCTCCAACCAACAGACATCACAATACATTTTTCTACTTAGTAATTTTTTCGCAAATGGTGATTTAAAGTGTAGAACAATATGGCGTAGATTGTGATCGATTATGCCTACCTCTTTATTAATGATAAAGTTATCATCACTTTTGAAAAAATGTAACTCGACTACAGCAAAAGAAGAATCACTTTTCTGTTTGTGGCAATTCTTCTCCATTCTCGATGCCTCCTCCTCCTCTTCTTCTTTATCCATGTCGCATTGTATACCAATTTCTTGAAATTCTGTCGAATTGCTGCTGCTGCTGCCTTCTTCATCCATCTTCTGTTGCCCATCACCAGCACACATTCTTTGTACAAATGCATCAAATTTTGCTTTTGGCAATAATGATGGTGATGGCGGTTGAGGATGGCTACTCATCGTGCAACTGATGTAATTACTGTTCAAACACACACTTATATATATACCCCCCTCCTCCTCCTCTGTTCATAAACACACTCTTGCATCAAATTACTGAACTTCACGAACTAATGCGCTTAATGGTTTATATTCCACTAATGTATCACTTATTAAATACAATATGCAGTCGTTAAATTTTGTACATTTTCTGCAAACTCCATTTCCAATCGAATGTCTGTTGACGATGTTAAATGATCAGCTTGATGTGAACAATCGAGTACAACTATTGCACAGTTATCAGTAAAAGTTCTATAATCTACATCTGTACCATGCTCGGTATGAATTCCTAAATTAAAATAGCTGGGTGCTAAATCAAAAAACATTTTGTATAGAAGTTGTTTGTTTCCATTTAGTTGATCATACGGTAAATATTCACTATTTAAGAAAAGTTTAACATCATGCAATTTGCACAAATCAAAATTGGACATTGTCTTTGACATTACATTTTTCCTGTTGGTCTGAAATGCTAATATTACAAATCGTGGTGTGTCAGCCTTTGATACCATCTTTATCATCCAAACAGTTGAAGTTGAACTGGGTAATTGCGGGTATTCATGAATATCCCATTTTCTGAATGCAATTTTCAATGGCCTATCCTGATCAACAATTTTTAGAAATTCCAATCTTAAATGATCATCTACATGTATATAAGGTACTTTCCAAAGCAGTTTTGTTATTCCAATGACATTGTTGTAGCATTAGAGGATTTAATACAATAACATCTGTTGCCGATCACAATAGTACAAGCTCTTGTCTCATATTCAAAATCACGTGTTGAAAATCCTCAAAAAATGATAGAAGTAATTTTAATGGCACACAAAATGCAAAGCTATTATTACTAAGTGTTGATCCTCCCTTATTGAATCCTGCTAGCTCATATGTATTTTTATCGATTTGTTTTTTCACTAAATATGCTTTTATAGATGAAGTAATACCCACTAGACGACTCTTCGCAACAACTGTACCTGCCAATTCAAATGTATCTCATCAAACATATGTGCTACTGCATTTGAGTTGAGCATATATTGTGCATCAACGGGCGGGTCTTCTTTTTCTTCACCTGGCTTTTTACATGTAATGTTTCCTTCAACAATAAGAAAAGATTTTGCAACTAAAGAAATAAGATCGTGTGATGATTTTTATATGTGAATTTCGTCATTATTATGAAATTTCAAATTAACATATGGAGCATGTGTGTGATAATCAAATTTTGTTATATCTGAATAATAGTGTATATCTTGTTCAACATTTAGTATGTCGCTAATTGCAGCTGCGTGTGTTAATGACATATTTCCAATTTACTTTAAAACCAAGCTTTTCTAAAAACCTTGCTCAATTATGTGTTATCAGTTTCACAGACTGATAAGTACTAAGCACCGGCGGCGGCTGACGACTAGCAGACCTACTTGCACCTGGCGCTAGGTTATAAATAACGGAACCCATTCTCTCGCTTGGTTGTTCACACACAACTAATGCACATCGTTCTAACACACCTTGCATTCATCTTTCCTCTCTCTCTCACTCCTTCCGTCTAATGTGAACTCTTATTGTTATACTATCGCCGCGGAAATCAACTAGTTTACCATTCTGATCAACTATCTGAATTACAATAGATTGAATTCTATGTGTGTTCAATGGAAAATAAATAATTGGATTTGGTGATTCATTTATTAGAAAACCAGGTGCAACCTTGGAAGAAATTCAAAAATTGTATGAACCTCTTCTCCATTTCGATAACTACCGCATGCTAGATTACAACTAATCTGGAACGATGTATATTTGTGATGCACACTAATTGTTTAGAATAATGCCATTTATTTGCTACTAGAATTTCTCTATCAAAACCAAGTATATCAGCTAGTGAAGTGCTCATTGTTAAATCAACATCTTTATCCGCTTTTAATTCACATAGCATTGTCGTATTATTCCCCTGTAGAATGAGATTTGTACTATCAACATTTAATTTTCTCTTTATTTCACTTATTATACGATCAATTTCATAGGAACCTGTATCCAAATCAACCAATTTATCGCCATACTTAAAAGATGAGTTGACATTTTTGATTATATTCGGTTCACTATTGTATGTCCATAAATTAATCAAACCAATTTCATATTCATAGCATGTATCAAGCTCTAATACAGTGGGTAGTACTTCTATTGAACAGCTACTACTGTTTGATAATGTTATTACAACCATTGTGTGTGTGTGTGTTACCACCTTCTACAACTGACTAAACACATCTGCAAGAAATAAAAGACAAAAATGACCGCATACATTACTATTTAGTTTTTGTAATTGATCATAATTGAAATAAATTTCTACATTTGGCTGTTGTTTGAAATAGTCTATTAATTGAACAGGTGGCTGTAAATTACCAATTGGATCAAAATAATAAACTCTATGTGTATGTTTTTTATAAGCCACCCAATGTGTTCCACTGTTCATGATCGAGTCCAAGTTTATAATTGCTTTTTCACTGAAGTTGATTCTTTTTGGCAGTGTATCAATCATATAAATTCCACGTAATTTAATATCTAAAATATCAGCCCAATCTTGTAGATCATAATTTGACAGCCGTCCTTTCATCTTCATGTTTTCTTCCTCTTTGTTGCAGTTTTTCTCCTCCTCCTCTCGATCTTTTGTCTGCTTGGACTTGGGATGATTCTACCACCACCACTCAAAAGTGTATATGGTCTTAAATAAAAACCTTGACCAGCTATGTGTTTACTCAATTGTTTGATTGCTTTTTGTCATAAATGTGCACTTCTTTGCTCTGATAAATTATTTTTCCAACCTAATGTTTTCCGTTTTCCTTTGCGGCCGCGGCCGCCACCACCAAATGCAGCTTTTGCTTTAATCAAATTTGTAACTAGATATGCAGCTGCCTTTTCAGATAAACCAGTGTTTGGATTTTTGAAAACAGCCCATGCAGTGTCAGCCAAATGACGATCGGCCACTGCTCATGTCTTGTTATCACTGTGCTGTGCGTACACTATATCATGCACTTTACATGCTTCATCTAATGAATTAATTCCTTCATCCCCCCTCTTCAATCTTTTATCTAACTTTGTGCCCGGGCCACAAAAGCGATAGTTTGGTGGAATATGCAATTCAATTGGTAAGTTGTCGACAATTTTATTAAGGGCAGTTGAGGCGAATCCACTAAGTTTTGATAAAATACCAGCGCCACGACGATGATGCATTGATTTTCTTGCTACCATCCTTTCAATAGCAATGTTGAATTAATACTAAATAGGAAATTCAGTTAACCGTCACCCACCTCAAATATATTACAAAGTTGAAATGTTGTTATTAGCAGAAAATTTGATATACTATCACCTGACGCTGGGTTTGTGTTAATACAACTGTTCAATGATGTATAATTGTTGAAAAAATCACATATTACCTTTCGTTGATCATTCATATAAGCATACCACTTGTCTAGTCCATCATCAAATAATTTCATTGTTTTATAATTCATTTTAGATTGAACACATAGTCTTATATAAGATAATATATGTGCTCTATAAGCGGTTAAATCGACAGCACTGCTGCTGCTGTCTTTTACTGTTTGGTTACTACTACTACTACACAGTGTAAAAAGTAATATCATACTAATTGTGTATAAATTATGAATATAACAATAATTAATTCATAACCTGTCTCCATTGCTGCTGCTGCAACTGCTACTGACAAACTAAGTTTGCGTGTATTCACTGAGCGTGACTTAGACTATAAATAGACAAGTACAACAATGATTGCACATCAGTTGTTGTTGTTACACACACAAAGTTGGCAGACATGAACACAAGGTAAGTTAACATCAACAACATATATATATATTGTGGTGCGTTTTTTAACGGCTTCACACATGTAGAGTGAATCTTGTACTGAGTCAATGGTGTAGCGGCTATAAATTTTGTAATTGCGTGCGTGGACGCTGAATGTACACCAGACTGATTGATTCACTACAAGATTCATACAATTGTCGGAATCGCGGGAGGCCTAAACGCTCGCTCACCCTTGATTCTTCTAATGACAAATTGTATAGTGATGAAATTTTTATAAGCAGTGTAGCGATCGCTAAACACTGAAGACGGATACCTTAAAATTATTACCTGTGAAGAATGAGCATACAAAATCATACAGGTCGAGCAAAAATCCCGATGTAGATAATTTACGGGACTGCGTCTCTAATAAGTTCTGAAGGATTAAAATACGGTATTTGGACCAAATATCGTTCAGAATATACTTCGAGAACAGCGTCTTGTCGGGTTTTAAGCTCTATTGTAGGAATTTATATGATCTATGGCTGCATCTGCTGTACGATTGATGTGTTCGCTCCAAAGTCGAGGTAGGTAACAGATAAAAGCTGATATATGAGTAGGTAAGGACAAAGAATAAATATCTCGATCTGACCCCACTCGCTACATCCACTTAGACCTGTTCCAATATCCAGCTTAATTCAATTATTATTCCAATGATCGTATTCGATCGGTTCTTGATGATATAGAACGTATCAGACACAATAATTGACAGGCTTAAGAAATAATCGAACTCAGAAAGCGAATTAACAAAACTGAAGTGTATTATAATAAAATATGTAATCATACAGTGCAGGTTCAGAATTTGATTTACAGGTTGATAATAATTTAGCATTAACAGAATAGTTAAAAATTTTCTTGTGCTTGCATGATACCATGCGTGATTCAACAGAACTTTACAATTGATAAAATTGAACAGTTTTGAAAAAATAGTGAAAAAATGAATTATAAAATATTTTTAAAAATGCTCGGGGTCGTGGTTCAGGCAGCGGAGGATAGTTAATCAACTACAATTCTTATAAATTAAATATGAATAAATTCTAGGCTCTTAAATGCTAAAAGCGCTTGTCGGCGTGGCCAATAATTTAACGAAGAAAAAATTTATGTTTCTGCACTGAAATATTTTCGAAGCGTAGATTGGGGCCCCTTTTAAAACTTATAACTCACGTGAATTTCCTTGGCGGTCGTGGTTTTCTTCTTTAGATCAAAAATCGTTTGATCGGCAGCAATCCAGGCTTCGGTTTCAGCACGTGGGGAATTTTAATTTAATATTTCCTTCACCGAATTAATTAAGGGATAATTTACTTTAAGCTTTTAAATTTATCGATTGATGAAAACAGAAATTTATAAATAACAAATAGATTGGCCTAAAATATCGGCTCACAAATAGAACATTTAAAATCGAACAAGAAATTTTCACAAATAGGTCTTGGTAACTATAAAAGAGATCTGCACGGTGAGGATTTCAAAAGGGAAGTGCTGTCTTTTCTCTAAGCTTCTAGGCTAGACCTTGCTTCTCAGAATCTCGATGTAATAATTTGCATAAAAATTTGCCATTGGTAGAACGCTTGTGACGTAGACATGACGTCAGTGGCAAGCAGTAGAATACAATTCCTTTAATTACAATAATAATTTGATTTAGGTAATTCTTAAAACTGCTTAATCTTATAGACATAGTTCCTCTCATACAATGTACATGTGCTAGCGTAAATGATAAGGCAGGGTTGTTGTCTGATAATAGATTAACATGTGTTGCTTTCAAACGATCACCTTCTTGGTGCTATTTCTATGCACTGTGATTGGCTTAGACCTGCCAAAGAGATTTAATTACCATGTGGTTCAGTTGAATTAAATCATTAATAAATTAATATTCTTATACAATTTTTATTAGGTTTGAGACTGTTATAATTAATTTCTGCCGTTTTATCAATAATATAATTTCATGCTATGACCTATTTAGTTACAATAAGACCTGACATATAATATAATTTCTTAAATAATAAATAATTTCAACGATAATACATACATTTTATTTTTTTATTTGAAATTCTTGGTCCTTTATTGATAGTTTTATAATTTTTAGAGATGGTATTATATCTTACGTGAAGCCAGCATGACATTTGACAATACTTTGAATCAGTCAGCTGCGTTCGAACTGTTTTAAAAACATCTGATCGATAGTAAACAAAGTGTAACCTCAAAATCAGTGAGCAATTCATAAACAATTTGTGTTTTATTTGCAAAATAATTATAATTTTATTGAATAATTTTCCTAGAAAATATTCGGTACAGAACGGTACTCTTATCTAATATACAGTTATTGATAAGTAAGCTTTATCGCTCGGTTGCTAACTATTCCTTAGCAAATTCTTTCATTTTAAAAGGTAATCACAATTTTTCTCTCTTTTCATGAGGTCTATTTGAAAGATTCATCACACAAAAGCCCCCAGGATATTTTAAATAGGTAATTGGGAGACGAGTCGAAACAATGACTATTTGAAAAATCCGATATTGTGATGAATACACTATTTCATCTCCTTACTTCTACGAAAACTCAACACTTAACACTAAAAACAATATATCGTGCACTTTTGGCTACGAGAAAATAAATAATTGATTGTTCCTTCATTGGATACAATCGAAATACAATAATTAATGAGGTCTCTTTGGATCCTTCATTAAAACAACTCCACAACTTCCATTCACGGGTGGCTTATGAGCAGACCCATAACTATAACAAATATACAAGATTTCACATATTACTTCTTAAGATTTGAACAGTATTTGCAACAAATATAGACTTTCATCATTTTTTCATAGTTATTACAGGTTTCGACTCTTTATTCTGCTTTTA
Source organism: Nilaparvata lugens (assembly GCF_014356525.2). Classification (NCBI taxonomy): domain Eukaryota; kingdom Metazoa; phylum Arthropoda; class Insecta; order Hemiptera; family Delphacidae; genus Nilaparvata; species Nilaparvata lugens. Next base: position 45,933,477 of record NC_052507.1, read on the forward strand.
CATAAATTGGGTGAGAGTGTGATTTTACTTCGGTGACTTGACAATCGTCTACCGTTTGACTCGAGCAATTCCTTATTTGCGCTTAGTACGTTGTGTACAAACAGGGTTACACTTGAAATGGCTTTCTTGATTTTTATCAATGTTGGTTACAAATATTAAGTCTTTGAGATTATATTTATCAATTTGAATTACAATTCATGATCTTTTGATGCAACAGTAATAAATTTCACATTTGAAGGTAAGAATTTCATTTTCTTTGGAGTTTTTTTTTTTTTTATAGATACATTCATATAACACAGAACATGCGCATTTCGTGCAATTTAACATAAATATATATTTTTGGTTGCGTTTTTGCTTATAATTTCACATTAAATAATAGGTTACATTAATTGAATAACGATATTGCTTTGATTCCTATACATTGACTCTGTGATTTCGCACACATTGGTTGGTGGGACGAAGAAAATTATCGAACAGGCTTTGGTTCTGAATAGATTTTTCTATTGATTCTGTATTTCAAGGTTAGATTTACACATTTTTTCAAATAAACTTTGTTTATTTTCTTTCCTCCTATTCACTACTAACTTCGTGTTATTTCTAATTTATAATTATTTTCTGTGGATAATATAATTCTTGTTTCTATTTTTCAGTTGTGCAGATGATACCAGGCGATTGTTTCGGTGATGACTCTGACACGAGGTGGATGGCTTGATCAGGTTGGTAAATTCTTAAAGTTGTTTTCAGTTTTATTTCTTGATTTAAGTTGATAATAATTTCTGCATTTGATGTGGATTTATAATATTTCCTTATTAGCTGAGATGCGGCGAAGTTTAGGTTATGTTGATTAGGCTGCAGTAGAAAGATGCCAGTCTGCTAAGATATGATTCGATGTGTAGGCTGTGATTATGAAGTGTTTGATAATTGGTGTATTCCGCAAATGTAGTTTCCAGTTAATTCGAAAATTATTCCTTAAGCCCCCATCTAAATTTGATTTCGGTATTTGTTTCAAAGTTTCCCTTCCAATTTGCAACTATCCGTTTTATCAAAACTTGGCTTAAAACGAATGTGCCGACGAAGTAGGTAGATCTCTTCAGCCAATGTTGTCCTTCTTTGTTTACCGGTGACATGTAGTTTGATCTTTTTAAACCTTACATGCCGGTGGTGTCTGTGGTTTTTTTTCAAATGATCTTTTTCTTCTCTGCATGGTGGTGTACAGTCGGCTTGATTTTAACCGGACATGACTGCGGTGTGAATAGATTCTTCCTGAGACTATTTTTCTTTTTTCTTGCATGTTGGTACAATGTTTGATGTAGGATTTCAGCCTAACATGACGGCGATGTAGATAAATTTTTCTTGAGACCATTTTTCTTTTCCGTGGAGCTGCTATTTTACTTGTGTGTTGTTTTGATTTAGAGGTTTTTATTTTCAGTTGTGATTTCAATTTGTTGTGGGTTTCTGTTTCATTTCTATGTTTTAGGTGACTATCTTCATGAATGCTGGGTTTATATGTTGCAGGCGCTGTCCTCGGTGGATGGACGGTGATGTGGGCGGTCGGCGGTCCGGGCTGCTCTTCTACGCGGCGGGCAACGTCCTTGGACTCCTGTGTCCAGCGCGCGGTGGTACGAGCTGTCCCTCTATGCCACAAATGATGTCCTCAGCTTGGCGGGCGATGTGACTGGTTCCTCTCGGCGTTCGGCGGGGTGCGGCGCGACTCCAGTCTTGACATTCTCGGTGGGTTGGTTTTCCATACATGTGTTATGTTCGCTTGCTTGTTTGCTTTAACCACCTTTATTGTATCCTTCTCCACATGTATATGTTCTTAATGCTGACTTCGACGCTGATTTTTCCCATATGCATATCTTCAGATATCCTATCCAATCGGTTATTTGTTTCTAAATTGATTTATCCAGACACTCAGCTAATTTTTTGATGGTATTATCGGTATCATGGAATGCTCTGTCCATTTGCTGGCTCAACTTCTCCAAACCCTGTTCGTTTACCTTCTTTACTTCTTGAACTCCTTTTTTTTATTCTTCCTTTGTTTGCTTGTTGTCCTTCTTTATTTCTTGAATTTCCTTCTTTAATTCTTCCTTTGTTTGGTCGCTTTTTCATTTAAGTTGTTTATTGCTCCCTTGTTTGGTCGCTTTTTCATTTAAGTTGTTTATTGCTTCCTTTGTTTGGTCGCTCATCTTGGTTATTGCTTTCAGGAGGGTGTCCATATCCATTACGGGAGCGGGCATACATCTAACGGTCATCTGCTGGTTTTTCATCCGAGCGACGGTGCGAGAAATAGGAGTTCCTGTTTCTGGGGCGTCGTCGTCCATATGCTCTCCCGATGTTTCGTCCTCCGGCTCTTGGGCAGCCGATGGATCTTCCACCAGAATGCAGCTCTCCTCCACCTGCGTCGAAGATAAATCATCCAGTACATTGGGATGGAAATCGGCGGATGCGGTGGCAGATGCGGATGGCGGCGAACAATCGGGTGAGATGTCCTCGGTGTCTGACAGACTTGGGTTGACCTGGTCGTTTCCTGCCATGTTTTGCGAGAAAATAATGCGACAACGTGTGTGGTGAATAAAAACGTGAAAGTGTTGACGTGATATACAAAATAATTAATAAGAATCCAATAGAAATTGCTATAGCTTCGTAGTGAGTGAAATACAGAAAAAGTGGTTTAACAATGTGTTCAGTGATGAAATGAGTCAAGTTAGCAATATCGTTAACATAAAATGACAAGAACATACAGGATACACAGTGAACACTTATGCGGTAATACAGGTACGCCTCTTATAATTTATTATTACTATTATTATAAATATTTTACTTTTATAATTTCTTGCCGCAATTCATATATAGGCTAGTGTTCTTTGCAAAATTTTATATAAAAGCAGCGTTCTGTTTGAATTATTCCGCAATATATCCGTGATTTAATTTTACTTCCCTCTTTATGTTTTAAAAAATTTTTTAAAATATAAATAACTTCAATCCTCTTTTCTGTAAATTTTTATAAATTGTTTCAATATAGACCTAATATTCTTCAAATAATATGACCTTTCTTATGTATTTCTTCTACCTATGACTTATAGTATGACCAATTTTCGAATAACACAATAATAAAATTCTGAGTTCGATTCTTTCTCTAAAAATTCATCAATCGATAAATTTCTTTTCTGTTCAAAAATTGGGTATGGTACTTCTTGTTATTTTATATAACAGTGAACAGTCAATATTAAATTCGAAAAAATTCACAACCATAAATTTTTCAAAAAATTTTCCCGTTGTCAGCGCTATAGTATACTGAGCAACTAAAAAATCCTCGTAGTCGATTATCCACCTCTTCAATGCCTATCACTGTTGGGCGCCAAAATCATGTGGTGCGTTTTTACTCGCCTCACATACGTAGAAGATTTTTGCCAAATCATGTAGTGCTGTATCTAAATGCCTCACGTTGGGCCGGCAACTTGTGGTGCGTTTTTTAACGGCTTCACACATGTAGAGTGAATCTTGTACTGAGTCAATGGTGTAGCGGCTATAAATTTTGTAATTGCGTGTGGACGCTGAATGTACACCAGACTGATTGATTCACTACAAGATTCAATACAATTGTCGGAATCGCGGGAGGCCTAAACGCTCGCTCACCCTTGATTCTTCTAATGACAAATTGTATAGTGATGAAAATTTTATAAGCAGTGTAGCGATCGCTAAACACTGAAGACGGATACCTTAAAATTATTACCTGTGAAGAATGAGCATACAAAATCATACAGGTCGAGCAAAAATCCCGATGTAGATAATTTACGGGACTGCGTCTCTAATAAGTTCTGAAGGATTAAATACGGTATTTGGACCAATATCGTTCAGAATATACTTCGAGAACAGCGTCTTGTCGGGTTTTAAGCTCTATTGTAGGAATTTATATGATCTATGGCTGCATCTGCTGTACAATTGAGTGTTCGCTCCAAGTCGAGGTAGTAACAGATAAAAGCTGATATATGAGTAGGTAAGGACAAAGAATAATCTCGATCTGACCCCACTCGCTACATCCACTTAGACCTGTTCCAATATCCAGCTTAATTCAATTATTCCAATGATCGTATTCGATCGGTTCTTGATGATATAGAACGTATCAGACACAATAATTGACAGGCTTAAGAAATAATCGAACTCAGAAAGCGAATTAACAAAACTGAATGTATTATAATAAAATATGTAATCATACAGTGCAGGTTCAGAATTTGATTTACAGGTTGATAATAATTTAGCATTAACAGAATAGTTAAAATTTTCTTGTGCTTGCATGATACCATGCGTGATTCAACAGAACTTTACAATTGATAAAATTGAACAGTTTTGAAAAAATAGTGAAAAAATGAATTATAAAATATTTTTAAAATGCTCGGGGTCGTGGTTCAGGCAGCGGAGGATAGTTAATCAACTACAAATTCTTATAAATTAAATATGAATAAATTCTAGGCTCTTAAATGCTAAAGCGCTTGTCGGCGTGGCCAATAATTTAACGAAGAAAAAATTTATGTTTCTGCACTGAAATATTTTTCGAAGCGTAGATTGGGGCCCCTTTTAAAACTTATAACTCACGTGAATTTCCTTGGCGGTCGTGGTTTTCTTCTTTAGATCAAAAATCGTTTGATCGGCGGCAATCCAGGCTTCGGTTTCAGCACGTGGGGAATTTTAATTAAATATCTCCTTCACCAAATTAATTAAGGGATAATTTACTTTAAGCTTTAAAATTTATCGATTGATGAAAACAGAAATTTACAAATAACAAATAGATTGGCCTAAAATATCGGCTCACAAATAGAACATTTAAAATCGAACAAGAAATTTTCACAAATAGGTCTTGGTAACTATAAAAGAGATCTGCACGGTGAGGATTTCAAAAGGGAAGTGCTGTCTTTTCTCTAAGCTTCTAGGCTAGACCTTGCTTCTCAGAATCTCGATGTAATAATTTGCATAAAAATTTGCCATTGGTAGAACGCTTGTGACGTAGACATGACGTCAGTGGCAAGCAGTAGAATACAATTCTTTTAATTACAATAATAATTTAATTTAGGTAATCCTTAAAACTGCTTAATCTTTTAGACATAGTTCCTCTCATACAATGTACATGTGCTAGCGTAAATGATAAGGCAGGGTTGTTGTCTGATAATAGATTAACATGTGTTGCTTTCAAACGATCACCTTCTTGGTGCTATTTCTATGCACTGTGATTGGCTTAGACCTGCCAAAGAGATTTAATTACCATGTGGTTCAGTTGAATTAAATCATTAATAAATTAATATTCTTGTACAATTTTTATTAGGTTTGAGACTGTTATAATTAATTTCTGCCGTTTTATCAATAATATAATTTCATGCTATGACCTATTTAGTTACAATAAGACCTGACATATAATATAATTTCTTAAATAATAAATAATTTCAACGATAATACATACATTTTATTTTTTTATTTGAAATTCTTGGTCCTTTATTGATAGTTTTATAATTTTTAGAGATGGTATTATATCTTACGTGAAGCCAGCATGACATTTGACAATACTTTGAATCAGTCAGCTGCGTTCGAACTGTTTTAAAAACATCTGATCGATAGTAAATAAAGTGTAACCTCAAAATCAGTGAGCGATTCATAAACAATTTGTGTTTTATTTGCAAAATAATTATAATTTTATTGAATAATTTTCCTAGAAAATATTCGGTACAGAACGGTACTCTTATCTAATATACAGTTATTGATAAGTAAGCTTTATCGCTCGGTCGCTAACTATTCCTTTAGCAAATTCTTTCATTTTAAAAGTAATCACAATTTTTCTCTCTTTTCATGAGGTCTATTTGAAAGATTCATCACAATATATATATATTTATATACAAAAATTTACAAAATTTTTTAAAAATTTT
>NC_052507.1:45939491-46041991 GCF_014356525.2 Nilaparvata lugens
GAAACGAAGTAATAAGAACCAAACTGAATGTAGAGTCTTTATTGCAAATATTGAATGAAAGTAGAGAAGACTGTCCAGTCATCTATTTCGTATGCTAGCAAATACACTTCTAATTCAATCTTGGCACCAGGTGGGAGAAGAGATGTCACACAACCGATGATGAAATGGATATTGGAACAGGCTAATCCTTGAATGATGATTTAGTGTTTGTCTAGCTTAAAATCGATATTTGAAATTGTGTTTTATATTAGAAAAGTTTTGAGTAAAAATGAATTGTGAAGAATCAAGAACGTATAGTGTGCGAAAAGCAAAATTTAAACGTGAAAACATTTGAATGTTGGTGAATACCATTTATAAGTGTTCCTGAAATGCTTAGGGCAGGGTTTTACTTCACAAAAATGAATGATATAGTGCGGTGCGCGTTCTTCAGTGTTGGTTGGAGTCTAATGATGCAATACGTGATCATCACCTAGCTGTAAACTATCTATTGTAATGTAACTATATCTAATGTAGATAGCAATTGAGATTACAACCTTAAATATGGTGTAATGCTAAAAAGAGATATTGGAGAATGTACTGTTATTGTTGGAATCACAGAGAAACTTAATATTTTAAAAATGCAACCAGCTGTTTACCTCAAATTCTCTACTCACAAGTCTCAAGTCCTTTGCTACATGAGTCCATTTCCATCAAATGAACTCAGTGAGGAAGGATTCATCTATACAGGAAAAAAGTGTGTTATCATTGTGAGGGAGGATTAAGACTGAAAGGGGAGCAACAAGCTAAGTGGTTCAATAAGTGCAGCTATTTACAATTAAAGGTGTACAATATGCGATGATTTATCTATATATATAAAAATGTTATGTTGGTTTGTGTGTAATGCAAAAACTCCAAAAGTACTGGACCGATTGAGTTGAAATTTTAACATGATATAAAATCCGCATCAAGGATGGTTTTTATCTACTTTTTACAATTTTCAGGGGCGCTACGCTCGCCCGAAAATTTTTAACTTTTTTGTTTATGGATTTTTCCGATTTTTGACTTCACATTCGGGGTCAGTTCGCGAAAATAAGTCAATTAAAATAAAAAAAATTGACCGGGCTCGCAGGGTGGCCGGGGGGAGGGGGTGAAACTTTGGCCATTTTTGGCCAGATTTGAGCTGAGCGCTGCTGCAATCAAAGTGCAAAATCTCACCGCTAGATAGCGCGCATGTTTCAAAACGCAGCTTCAACAGGTTCGTGAGATATAGAGTACCGGTAAACTACACTCTTGATTACCGTATGTTTCCCGGTACAATTATTGGATTTCAATTACTTCGCAATTCAGAACAAAGAAAGCATACCGATGCTTTTTTTTCGATAATAAATTCGTGTTTCAGTGCAAATAATCATGTTATACAATAATATTTTACATATATATTTACAATAAATATTACACATAACACAGGTGTTCATAATTTATTTAACAAGCATAATATTTGTGGTTTCCCAACACATATTTTATATATAGTGGGGGCCACAGAAAAAAAAAAATAAACATTCAATCACAATGTGCCACTGCAAAGCGTGGCAGGGTACAGCTAGTAATGTATATATAGAAAAAGCAGAGGAGAAGAAACAATTATCAGAAGCTAGAAATAATGAAAATACATCGAAAATATCGAGTGATTCATCCAAGTTAAATGTTTCATCGAAATCTGTGAAAAATATGTATAATAAAAACACATAGTCATGTAGTGACTACAGCCTAATGCTTACTAAATGTGTTCTATTTGTAAGGACAAAGTAAGAAGATTTTTTTCTTCCTAATAAGTTGACTAATGAGATTCGAATGGAGACTGTAATAGTTTATGATTTTTGTTAGACTAACAAATTCACTGATCTGAAATTAGTATAAATTGAGTAACTAATGTGAAACTAGTGTTTGTTCAGCTTAATTACTATTTGTGAATTGCTTAGAAAAATCTTGTGAGTCTAAATAAATGTATATATATATATATATTATATATATATAATATATATATATAATATATATATATATAATATATATATATATATATATATTAAATATTTGATCCTAATCCTTACCTTGTTCTGGTGGTTAATCAGCAACTCAATGTCAGGAGAAGCTTGCTTTAAACAGAGTGAGCAGTCAAGACAGCTCAACTGTTGGATAGATTCAGCAGCTATAATGTTTAATAGAAAATAGCTAGTTTTCTGTGGGAAGAAAAATAATATTCTGTCTGAGTGATTTATCATAGCTAGTAGATGATGTCATTACTTGAACGATTACTCAACAATATGAAAATGAATATTGAAGAATTATCTTGATGATGTAACAATATTTATTGTTACAAATGTGAGTGATGAGAATTATGCGAATTAGCCGGAGAAGTTAGCCTGTTGTGAAAATGGATTTTGCTGTTTTGCTTTTCGGCGTTGTGTTGTGTTGACTCTGTAAGTGTGTGCGTAGAAGCTATGATCCTAAGAATAACATCAATTTTCCTGGAGCAACAGCTTAGTTCATGAGCCTTGCTTTTTGGCGTTGTGTAGTGTCGACTCTATAGGTGTGTGTGTAGAAGTTGTGGGAAGATCAACGATTTTCCGAGAATAGATGTCTGGTTCACGACCTTATAAAGCAAGGAATTTATAGCCGTCAAGGAAAAATAGCTGTCACTTGGTGGGAGAATGTATCTTAAATTGTAGTTGTAACGTCCCTTTCTATTGGTGGAAAATTTTCTAGAGAATAGTAACTGCCAATCACAGTTGGTGTTGGTTGGGTCTATTTAGTATGGACGATCTCACAGCTGTCCACCTCAAGACAAGAAAAGCGAAGTGGACTCACTCAGCGTCTGTCGACTGTCATTAGCAGTACTAAATGTAGTCTGTTCAGAACTTTGTATTAATCATGGCTTCCATGCCAGCTTTAGGCTTTTTTTAGTATTTGGCTCTGGAACCTTTTGTTCCAGCAGCATTTTTAGTCTTTTTGCCTCTGTAGTCGCTCTAATTAAGAAGAGAGAGAGAGAGTATCAAATTGTCACCTCACAATGGAGATTTTTCTCCTATAACCGCTACTAAAGGTACGTCATAGATTTATAATATTATTAAGGAAAATATCTTCAAAGAAAGCTTCCATCAAAGTATTTATTGTAATGTAAGAAAATTAACGATATATGTTTTGTAGAAATTTAGAATACCTATTAGTAGGAATTAAGATATTTGTTTGATTTAAACTATTTTTGAAGAGGAAGCTATTAACCTGAATTTCAATTACTGTTGGTTAAATCCAAACCAACTGCTGTTTACAGTATATTATTATGAGCTCTATCAGTATTTTTTGGTTATAGATTTTATTTGTCTTTTGATTCTTATGAAAAGCTTTCATGATTATTTAGGAAACACCTATCATGTAATTTATTCTTTTAAATTACACCATAAATGTGATTTATGTAAGAGAACTGACTAAACTAACAACAATACTCGAAATACCTTATTATGAAATAATTCAATCAACGTGTGAATTATGTAGGCCTATTATGGAATACTATGTACTCATCGCTTTGTGTATAGGGCATAACCCTGATTACTAATAAATTCTTTTCTATTAAATCAAGATATTGAAGTAGGTAATGCCTATTTACGTTTTAAAGTAATAATCTTGATTTGAGTTTATATAACCTAAAATAGGTTGTTTTTATTATGTAACTGAAGTTAAGTTAATTGGTTTTATCCTAGTTTATTTTTTATTCTAACAGTGGTGTAAGTACGGGAACATCAAGTATGGGATCAACGTACGAATCCATCATTTCATGGGTTCATGAACGTGTGTCTTTAAGCCGCTGAGACGCCTCTGAATCGATGGCCGTCCTAGAAGCTTGGGGTATGCTGTCTCCTGTCCATCTGGACGTGTAGAGCTCGATCACCGAGCCTAGATTCAATTTGAAGAAACAGCTATGAGGTAACAACTTTTTTCCAAATTAAACGAACGTCCCAGGAACTCCGGATGTGACAAAATGGGTTTTAGTGACGACAGACTTTCAATCAATTAAAACGTGCGGAATTAGACTTTTGTTAAATCATAATTTTGAGATATTATTGGGGATAGATAGATTATTAATTTTATTAATTTGGTTTGAGTAATAGATTTTCGGTTGTATCTTTACATTGAAAAGTGAGGCCATATTTTCTCTGTAAGGATCCAGCTGGGAATTTCAGTTTTCTTTAAATTTATAAATAATTATAATCTTCTAAACTACTAAAAGTTGAATGAGTACATGAATTTTTAAAGGTCCCTTATTGATTAAATTAATGTTTTAAAATAATTCTCATCTTAAAGTTGTAAAGGATCAAATGAAGTTTCAAGGACCCTAACCTTTCCTAAATTTGTTTTGATGACATATATTTTTGAATAGTTTTTTTTTTTAAGGTAGTATTCCATGATGTGATACTTGAGGAATGTTTGTCTTTGCAGCTTTCATGATATAAAGATACAGAATAGTTATTATTGGGGATCATTAATATTTGATAATGTTTTGATAGTGTTTTAAAGTTTCCAAGTGTGTTCTAAATTTAATGTTCTAAGAATTTTATGAATTTTATGTGGATCTTTTCTTAACATATGTATGGTTATTTATGATTAACTTTTGAGAAATATTTATGATGATTTTTAATTCTTCTTTCTGAAATTAGAGTCCTTTAAGCTTCTTATGATTCAATCTAAAACGTTTTCAATGTAGAGCATACGGAGTAGGTTATTACCGTATTATCTATTTCAGAGATAACTTTTAACTTTAGTAATTTTGTTTTCGGTTTTCATAATGTAACTTCCTTTTTGTTTTATTAATTGTTGAATTTAACTGTAAGAGGTGACAATATAATTGATACCTTCTCTCTATTTCGTTGTCTCTCTTGTCATTTCTGGTTTCCCGTTCTCTAGCACTAGGTATGTTTATCAAGCATCTCTTTTATTAAGTTATATTGTGTGTGCTTCTAAATTCTAAATTCAAAATTAACTTTCTAAATTCATAGCACGGCACAATTCGCTGCGCCACTCTGCTACTTTTGCTCTTTTTATTGACTTATTATGTTAATTTCAAATCAGTTTATTCATAAAATTGATAAACATTCTTATGGCTAATGAATGCTTGATTCCAGAAATGAGTATTGAAGTTTGGAGCAGCATACAAATGCTGAAGATCAACTAATTGAAGTTGAATTTTTTTATTATTTTATTAATGTGATCAATATTAATATTTTCCCTGTCTGTGTTTCCATTTAGCTGTGATGCCCTAGCTCAAGGCATTATACTGGTGTAGGGACAATTTTATTTTTTGAGATTCTTATAGGAAATGACATGTTAGGGACAGTCAGAAATTTAGTGGAAGTTATGATATGTCAGAAGACTGTAGTGACAGTAACATTGCAGATTGTAGCCTGGATAATTGAGAATAAAGTTGAAGGAGGGTTAGATTTGAGGAGTATAGCAGAAAAATAATAATTGATTGATTTAGTTGAATTTATTTTGTTTGTTTGAGTTTTGATTTTGTGTTTAAACTAGTCCTTGCATCTTCTAATGAATGCCTAATTTCTGTGTTGCATCAAAGACCACCAAGTCTTGTGAATGGCGATTTTGCGTTTGATTGAGCTGATAGACGATGGCTGCAGTGTTGAGTCTTGATGTTGTCCGTGATGCTGATCTTCAATAGCGGGTCTGGTGAGCCAACATACTGTAAGGTTGGTGCCGAGACAAACATTGTCTATCCTTTATTATATTGTTTGAGATGTTCGTCTATCAAAATTTAGTTATCTGATTAGTACTGGAATTTCAGTTGTTTGATAATATTTCATTGGTAGGGTCAGTAATGTGGTATAAAAATATAGGGTGTATTTTGTGGTCTGGCATTGTAAAGAGAGTTGTCAGACGTGATAGGGTTTGTTAACGTTTCCTTTAGGCTGTGGTAATTTTTTTTTTGAGCTTAGATAGATAGATGTGAGAAATCTTATCTATTGAAGTTGTAGTTTTGTTTGATGAATTAAGTATCTGGAGTGAGTGTCGCCAGTTGTAAGGGGCACTACTCAGATGAGGTCCATATGACAAATCAAGGTTAATAGCTGGGACTATCCTTGTTGTATTTGTGGAATGGAAGGTAGAATTTTAGCAACAGGTACTCAGAGTAGTATGAGCTAAAATTAGGTTTTATTCTGGTGACTGGTGTGGTTCCTTTCTGAAGATTTATGGGGGTGTGAAGAAAATAGATGGAATGCTAACCAAGATCAGGATTTTTTTTTGAAATTTTAGGTAAGCCTCAGTTGAAAGGTTCGTTAGATTGATAGCTGGGAATGGCCACAATACACTGTCAAAATTTATTTTTCAATTTCTGGGGATAAATTTTTTTTTCTAAATAATGTGGGTAGTGAAAATCAAAAATTTAATTTAATAGGAAAAGTTAAACTAATAATAAGTCAATGTGAATTTTGAAATAAGTATAATAAATGACAAAAAATTTAGAAAAGTTTATAGAGTTTGAATTTGGATTTTATAATAATAAATATTATACTGCTATAGTTAATTTGGTGATACAGACAGTGGAAAGTAATTGATTACTATACAGAGAAATTAGGGAAATTAAAAATAAATAAATAATATTTGAATTGTATGGTGATAATTAATTATGAGAATTAATTTTACTTGGTGATAGGATAATCGATTATTTTTTGCAGTATTGTGAGGATGAATAAGAGAGATTCAATATATTATAATGTTGGTTTAGTATCTGGTGACCTTGAATTTCTAGGAATCTTGTATGATGGGTAATAATAAAGTGAAGAATAATTGAATAAGATAGACAGGATATAGAATCATGTCCTATAATAATTGCAGCAAAAGTGATTAATATTAAAAGGGGGAAGAAACGGGAAATGTAGAAAAATAGGAAAAGTAGTTCTTTAATATAACATAAAAATGGAAAAATTATTAAATGATTGAATAAAACAAAAAATAGAAAATAGGAAACGGGAAGAAAATAGAGGTAGTTTAATTTTTCACAACTTTTGTGATAAAAAAAAAGGAATATGTAACAGGAAATGGAACAGGTTTCAGTACTATAGAATATGACGACTATTTTTTTTATTAATCTTGGGAAAATGCTTAATATCTTGTTTGCATAGCTTGTTTTGTCACCGGAATTCTTAAAATAAAGGTTTGAGTTTCTGAGGGTTCTTCATTGAGTGTGGTAGGCAGTATAAAATTTTGTTCAAATATTTTTGGTGGAGCTTAGTTCAGTTATATACTAGTCGATAGTGGAAAATTTTCTTTATAATATGGTTCAGTGTCTGTTATCATGATCATTGGCCTAGGCGTTTGTACTGTCATTTTCTTCATGTGCTGGAGAAACACGTTGAATTGAGTATACAAGTAGAAGATAGTAGTCAGTTTTTTTTTTGAGTTGCCAAGGTCCATTAGTTGTAATACTGTGGTTGTGCCAAGGGTATAGGAAGCACAAATAGTAGGTATACTGGTGTAGGTATATTGTCCTCAAAATGTTGCTGTCCCAAGTGAGTAATGAGTAACGGAAATTAAGTGGTAATGATGTACTGAATAGTTGTATCTCTGTTTGTGGAACAGTGAAGATCTTAGTCTTTTCCAAAAGGGAAAATTCAGAATTGTAGCGTAGGTGTTGCTGGGTAATTGTGGGACAATTCGCGATGTCCTTTATCTTTAGCTAAAACCGACGTTATTTTGTTGCACGAAATTGCAAGGAACGAGATAGAGAGTATAAATGGGTGATATGAGTTTTGTTGCAAAGTTGATACGTGTATCAAGGTCAACGTGTATCATGATACGTAAGCTGCTAACATCGTTGCATGTGAGTTAACTCTGTGTAGTTATTGGCTTCATGACATTGAAAAGCGGTTTCGTACGTAGGTCAGGGTTGCTTTGACATGAGGCGGCCGTCAGCTGTTTCAGTGGTGAGATGCGTCAAATGTCAGTTGCTCGATTTTAACAACTTATCGAGTTAGTTATGGTCTGGTCATATGATTGTGATAATTTGATATTTTTTTTTAATTTGTTGTTTCTATTTTGAGTTTTTTTTTTGTTGAGGTTAACTATGGGATAATCTGATTATAAACTTAACAGCAGAGGATTGATTGGAGAGTCTCTTTGAATATTTTGGTCGTTTTATCTTTGTCTGGGAGAAATTTCAGCAAATTATCTTATCAGTTGTGAGGGACCAGTGAAAGGTGTACATAATGGATTTCTTCACTGCGGTTTTAAGAAAGTAACTGTCTGAATATTAATTTTGATTTTATTTTGTCACTGTTTATTGATGTCTATTACTGGTTGTTTAGCTTCATATGAGACAGGGCCCGTCTAGATGTGGAGTTTGGCAGCCGGTTTTGCACAATTTCTAGTTGACTTTACAACATTTTTTGGTGTCTTATGTTGCAAAATTTTATGTTGCAAGATATCTTGATTATGCCAAATTAGTTGATTATGCTCAGAGTTTTTGTCTTAACTTTTGTGAGATCGAAATTTGTTGCTAGTCCACTTGGTTAGTTGGAAATTTTGAACTTGGTTATTTTGCTTGTTCCTCTTGATGTTTATGGCTAGTTCTTTGAAATTCATAAAAAAATTTTGTTGCTTTCACATGATTGTAGTTCGAGTTTGATTAGTCTGAGATACTTTATTAGCATTTTATTTGAAATTTTGAGGTCGATAATTCCTTTTGTTGTTATTGGTCTTATACAGGGTGTTACCGAGAGCACTGTCATGTTGTTTTCTGCCAAATTTTTTTACTACTCAACCCGGTGTTCCACACTCAAGAAGGGGGAGTATTGTAACAATATTTATTGTTACAATTGTGAGTGATGAGAATTATGCGAATTAGCCGGAGAAGTTAGCCTGTTGTGAAAATGGATTTTGCTGTTTTGCTTTTCGGCATTGTGTTGTGTTGACTCTGTAAGTGTGTGCGTAGAAGCTATGATCCTAAGAATAACATCAATTTTCCTGGAGCAACAGCTTAGTTCATGAGCCTTGCTTTTTGGCGTTGTGTAGTGTCGACTCTATAGGTGTGTGTGTAGAAGTTGTGGGAAGATCAACGATTTTCCGAGAATAGATGTCTGGTTCACGACCTTATAAGGCAAGGAATTTATAGCCGTCAAGGAAAAATAGCTGTCACTTGGTGGGAGAATGTATCTTAAATTGTAGTTGTAACGTCCCTTTCTATTGGTGGAAATTTTTCTAGAGAATAGTAACTGCCAATCACAGTTGGTGTTGGTTAGGTCTATTTAGTATGGACGATCTCACAGCTGTCCACCTCAAGACGAGAAAAGTGAAGTGGACTCACTCAGCGTCTGTCGACTGTCATTAGCAGTACTAAATGTAGTCTGTTCAGAACTTTGTATTAATCATGGCTTCCATGCCAGCTTTAGGCTTTTTTTAGTATTTGGCTCTGGAACCTTTTGTTCCAGCAGCATTTCTAGTCTTTTTGCCTCTGTAGTCACTTTAATTAAGAAGAGAGAGAGAGAGTATCAAATTGTCACCTCACAATGGAGATTTTTCTCCTATAACCGCTACTAAAGGTACATCATAGATTTATAATATTATTAAGGAAAATATCTTCAAAGAAAGCTTCCATCAAAGTATTTATTGTAATGTAAGAAAATTAACGATATATGTTTTGTAGAAATTTAGAATACCTATTAGTAGGAATTAAGATATTTGTTTGATTTAAACTATTTTTGAAGAGGAAGCTATCAACCTAAATTTCAATTACTGTTGGTTAAATCCAAACCAACTGCTGTTCACAGTATATTATTATGAGCTCTATCAGTATTTTTTGGTTATAGATTTTATTTGTCTTTTGATTCTTATGAAAAGCTTTCATGATTATTTAGGAAACACCTATCATGTAATTTATTCTTTTAAATTACACCATAAATGTGATTTATGTAAGAGAACTGACTAAACTAACAACAATACTCGAAATACCTTATCATGAAGTAATTCAATCAACATGTGAATTATGTAGGCCTATTATGGAATACTATGTACTCATCGCTTTGTGTATAGGGCATAACCCTGATTACTAATAAATTCTTTTCTATTAAATCAAGATATTGAAGTAGGTAATGCCTATTTACGTTTTAAAGTAATAATCTTGATTTGAGTTTATATAACCTAAAATAGGTTGATTTTATTATATAACTGATGTTAAGTTAATTTGTATTATCCTAGTTTATTTTTTTTATTCTAACAGTGGTGTAAGTACGGGAACATCAAGTATGGGATCAACGTACGAATCCATCATTTCATGGGTTCATGAACGTGTGTCTTTAAGCCGCTGAGACACCTCTGAATCGATGGCCGTCCTAGAAGCTTGGGGTATGCTGTCTCCTGTCCATCTGGACGTGTAGAGCTCGATCACTGAGCCTAGATTCAATTTGAAGAAACAGCTATGAGGTAACAACTTTTTTCCAAATTAAACGAACGTCCCAGGAACTCCGGATGCGACAAAATGGGTTTTAGTGACGACAGACTTTCAATCAATTAAAACGTGCGGAATTAGACTTTTGTTAAATCATAATTTTGAGATATTATTGGGGATAGATAGATTATTAATTTTATTAATTTGGTTTGAGTAATAGATTTTCGGTTGTATCTTTACATTGAAAAGTGAGGCCATATTTTCTCTGTAAGGATCCAGCTGGGAATTTCAGTTTTCTTTAAATTTATAAATAATTATAATCTTCTAAACTACTAAAAGTTGAATGAGTACATGAATTTTTAAAGGTCCCTTATTGATTAAATTAATGTTTTAAAATAATTCTCATCTTAAAGTTGTAAAGGATCAAATGAAGTTTCAAGGACCCTAACCTTTCCTAAATTTGTTTTGGATGACATATATTTTTTGAATAATTTTTTTTTAAGGTAGTATTCCATGATGTGATAATTAAGGAATGTTTGTCTTTGCAGCTTTCATGATATAAAGATACAGAGTAGTTATTATTGGGGATCATTAATATTTGATAATGTTTTGATAGTGTTTTAAAGTTTCCAAGTGTGTTCTAAATTTAATGTTCTAAGAATTTTATGAATTTTATGTGGATCTTTTCTTAACATATGTATGGTTATTTATGATTAACTTTTGAGAAATATTTATGATGATTTTTAATTCTTCTTTCTAAAATTAGAGTCCTTTAAGCTTCTTATAATTCAATCTAAAACGTTTTCAATGTAGAGCATATGGAGTAGGTTATTACCGTATTATCTATTTCAGAGATAACTTTTAACTTTAGTAATTTTTGTTTTCGGTTTTCATAATGTAACTTCCTTTTTGTTTTATTAATTGTTGAATTTAACTGTAAGAGGTGACAATATAATTGATACCTTCTCTCTATTTCGTTGTCTCTCTTGTCATTTCTGGTTTCCCATTCTCTAGCACTAGGTATGTTTATCAAGCATCCCTTTTATTAAGTTATATTGTGTGTGCTTCTAAATTCTAAATTCAAAATTAACTTTCTAAATTCATAGCACGGCACAATGAAAGTGAACTCTCACTCTGTAGAATAGAATGATGCGCTGCATGAACTCGAATAGAATTATGTGGTAATACAATATATTTAACTTTTGTTAGAGATTATGAAAAATTAGGTTTTTGGTTCAGTGAAGGATATGATCATATTTTTGTTTGTGATTTATATGGTACATCATATGATGAATTCTGGGGGAATGGCGATATCCCAGGGTCATGAAAATGTGAGTGTGCAATTCTTAAACAGTCTATCAATAGAATTAAGATAGCTATCATAGAAAAAATGCTCATTTAACAGAAGAACAATTAAATCAACTTATCTGGAATTTTTTACAAGATTCTGCAGATGAGACAGGGTTAGAACAGGATTGACAAAGAAAGATCAAAACATATAAGTGTATGTGTGCAATATTGTAAATAAATGAAATGCATCTACTTTGCTACTGTAATTCATTAGGTTGATTTAATATTAAAATGTGTTATTTCATTGATGATAGAACAGATAAAAAACACTGACAAGATAAGATTCATGTTTGAAAATATGTGAAGGTTGTACAAACCGCTTACTTCCATGTTGAAGGAAGTTCAGTAATTTCTCGATAGAGCGCAAACTATATAAGTATTGCATTTTTAAAATTCTACTCTTTTGAGGTTTTAGCTTTGATCAGTTAACATCTACAATGTCTTCTGATTCTGAGAAGAAAACGTGGTCTATTGGGACACAGTGTGATCTTGATGTCGAGGAAGACTCCCTCTACTATCACTCAAGATGTAGTACACCCAAACCACAGGAGGAGGAGGAGGAGTAGGAGGAGGAGAATGGAGGAAAAAGGAGGACAAAGGAGGAGGAGAACGGAGGACAAAGGAGGACAATGGAGGATAAAACAGACCTCGTCATCGAACAGGAGGGAGAAACTCTCTCCTGTAAAAAATTTGTAACAGTCGACATGCATTGGTTCAAGGGGAATTTCAATCAGATTATTTTGAAAGAAATCGCGATGGTAAATAATGAGGTAAATAGCTTTGTTGTGTTGCATTTCAAGTCACCATTTGCAAAGTTGGAATTGAATGCTAAATTGCGTAAGCAAGCAACATGGGCAGAGAACAATTATCACAAAATACACTGCGAAGATGGTCATTTTATTTATACAGACGAATTATTGATATCTTATCTTGAAGGATATGATAAAATCTACACAAAAGGTACAGAGAAAGCTAAGTTTCTTAGAAGGTTACACAAAAATGTATGTTGTTTACCGGATGAAATTGAGAAACCAAATTTTAACTACTTCACAAGTTCATGGTGTTATAATAGCTGTGAAATTCATCATCTCAATCCAATGGGGAGATTTGCCCTCTACGCCGCACTCCATTATCATTCGTTGATAATGAAAAATATGGACTTGTCTCCAAATTTCATGTGCGAAAACAATAGAATGCTTAGCATGAGAAAATGTGAATTCTATTCAAATACAGAAAAGAAAAACTCTGCAAGATATGGCTTTTTCTATAACGGACAAGAAATTCAATGTGTCTATTGTATGCAAGCATTGAGATATCATACCGCTCGCGTATGTTGCATTGGTGGAAAGGGACAGGAGCCATTTAATTTCTCTATATTAGTACTGACATATGTATAGTTTCTTCATTCGTTTGTGATGGATCCAACAAAGTGCTTGAGTGCAGATCCTGAGTTGGTGCTGAGTTGAGAAAACTGCATGGATTGGAACATTGTCTGTGAAAGTGTAATTGTACTTGTGAAAATCATTGACTGGTGAAACATCTAAAAGACATTTTTTTTCAAACACACTAAATTTGAATGATATACGTGATCTTTGCTATTATCAAGCACATAAACTGTCTGTGGCTAAACTAATAAACATCAAAGAGGAAATGGTGAATAATTGTAGTGAATTATGTAAATAAATTTCAAGTGTAGGCCTATACATGAATGATTCCTCATTCCAATAAACCTTCAATATTCTTACTTCTAAGTATCCACTAAGCGATTAGAAGTGTACATGTGTACCTGGTGTGAACTGAGCAGAACTCTCGAGTTGTCAGACAAGGAAAGTTTTAATCATTGCTATAGAATTTCATCAAACTTCTTAATAAAAACAGAAAATCCTTACTTGCATATTTTATCTGAGAATAAAGCTGGTGAGAGATTAATTGAGTGCTTTATTCGTGTAGATTACAATATATACTGGTTTTTACACTTATATACAATACAGCAAATTATAAATGAATTTACATAATATAGACTAAGAAAATGTTTTTTGAAGTGCATATGATATGAAAAAAGCAATTGTCAATAGCTGTAGCTAATATTGTTATGCATCTACATGAATTGGTGGAGCTTTGTATTCTTTGGCATTCTTTGGAAAGAATATTCAAAACATCCTTGCCAGTAACTCTCTACCTCTAGAATGAGAAACTTAAAGAGTAATAGGGTTTTAGCACATCTACAAAAAGTTTCTTATCTATACTAGTCTGGGATTGCTTCTCTCCCATGAGTCAGTGATTGATTCACTTCAATCTGTCAGTATAAGTTGAATTGGGTTCTTATATCTTGGAGATTCATGATGCTGATGTTGTCCTTGTAAGCTGTCTGAAGTAAAGCGTGCTAATGATCGACTGAGAGAAGAATTGGAGCATATCTTCCAAGGTTGTCTCTCACTACACCTGCATATGAGAGAGAGAGAGTTTCTTGTTGTGTTTTACCAGTACATAGAGTCAAATATGGTCATTTATCTCTTGATTTCAATTTCATTTGATCTGATTTGCAAAGAATATTAAATTTTCGATAGGTGAATGATCTAGCAATAACAAATAGAGTAATAAAGCTTCACCACATCGGGATTAGCAGATTATCAACAGAATCTCAAAGTGAGTATTATTATTTCTTGCTTTCATATTACAGAATCAAATAGTGATTCAACAAGTTAATATGTGAGCTCTTGTAATGTGCATAACTATCAACTGAATCAGTAATTTCCAACTCTTGTAATGTGAACAGATCTATTAGTATAATAATTCATCAAATAACTAACACTAACCTTTGATTTGCTGAGTCCCCCCCCTCCTCCTCCTCCTCCTCCTCCTCCTCCTCCTCCTCCTCTTCCTTATACTCCACTCTAACTCTGCTGATTGCTTCTCATATTATCAGATCATGAAATCATGATGAAAAACAACACAGTGTTAGATCTCTTTTTTTAAGTTGAGTGGATTTTGGAGCATAAGCTGTAAGTAAGAACTCCCATCTCTTTCCATTGATCATTATTCCTCTTCCATAATTTCATTCAACTAAAATTATTTGTTAGCTCATTCTAATAATCGTATAATAACAAATAGAGTGAGAGTGAAAAGACAAGTGCAGAATAAATAGCAATTTTCGCCAAAACAAACAAGATGAGAAATTTACTCCTGGTGTTCTCATAATCGATCGTTTTTCAGAATCAAAGAAGGTAACAGTATACACTGAATTCAAACGCAGCAGATCACATCAGCTTATAGAGAGAGAGAGAGAGAAGCATACGCACAGCTGAGAAAAAGTTTATCATCTTGGAGCTAACCAAAACCACAATAACAGTGCTTGTGACAAGTTTTTGCATCAATCACATGGTGTGTGTGAGGAGGGATTACTAACTTCAAAGACTGAAAGCTTTGGGGTTCATTGATTATCAGAAAGCGTTAGACAGTCTCAGTCATCGCAAAATGTGGGAGGCACTAGAAGAGTCTGGAATAAGTAGAGATTACATCAAGTTGATGAAGAGCCTCTATGACGGCGCAGAAATTTTTATCGAGTTGGAGAGAAGAGGAAGGAAGATCAAGGTAGAGAGAGGTGTTAAGCAGGGCTGTCCACTCTCCCCTCTTATCTTCAACTGCTGCCTGAAGTATATTTTTCGAAGGCTGGAGTGAGAGGACCAGGGGCTTCGAGTCAACGGCTTCAAACTCACCAACCTGCGATTCACCGATGATGTCATGCTAGTGGCAGAAACCGCCTCACAAATGAAAGATATGTTGAACGAACTGATTTCCATCAGTGAGAGCATGGGCCTTCATCTTAATGCATCGAAAACAAAGATCATTACTAATGCCGAAAAAGAGTAAGTGGAGGTATCCTGTGGTGAAATTGAATATGTCGAAGAATATGAATACTTGGGACAGAGACTCTCTTTCACAAATAGAGCTGTTAGCGAAGTGAATGCTAGAATTGAGAAGGGGTGGGGAAAGTACTGGTCATTGAGGAATATATTTAAGGGCAACTTTTCCAATCAGCTGAAATCCAAAGTGATGACAATGTGCCTGTATCCGGCAATTCTCTATGGGTCGCAAACATGGGCGCTAACAGAAAGATTGGACCAGAAGCTGGAGACAACCCAAAGGAGAATGATGCGCAGCATACTTGGAATCAGACTTAGTCAACGAGTGAGGAATAGAGAGGTGTTGAGCAGGATGCAGATGAAGTACCTACAAAAGGAGGCCCACATCCTGAAATGGAATTGAGCAGGACATGTGGCAAGAATGTTGGACGACCGCTGGACCAAAATCTGCATGGAATGGATCCCAAGAGACCAGGTTAGGAGAAGGGGACGACCACCTTGCAGATGGTGGGACAAGCTGATTCAGCGGGTTGGCCATGCATGGCCTACTACAGCCAGAGACCGAAAGTGGTGGACCAGAATAGTGAGCAGATTGTGATAAAGACATTGAAATTTACAACATATCATTTCCGTGAACTGTACCAATATAGTTGAGGATAGTCAATCTCAATTTTTTTATTACCTCATACAGAGAGGCTTTTGTTCATTATGGATGTTAAATAAAGCTTTATTATGATTATTATTATAGAAGGCACAATATAGGTTGATGTTTATGGGGTGGTTCAAGTGCACGGTGAGCTTCAGTGTTTGGTGGTGGGTTGTTATGGTAGTTTGTCTGTTCTTTTTGTTGATTAAATCCTATTGCATGTCCTACTGTATAGTTCATGCTTACTTGTGGTGGCAGGTTATAGCTTCTATTGTAATTATTATTGGTATATCTGATATTTGCATTCAAATGGTCACAGCCATCATAATAATTTTTTTGATTTGCCGGTTGTGAATAATGGTTTGCCGATTGGGTCAGAAAATTTCCATTATTTTTATTGTTACTCTGATTATGTTTGTTGCGATGCTCAAAATGAGGTGTCATTCGGGATGATCATATGGCAGTGACTCATAGAATTGACCGGCATACCGATTAGCATTGTATTGATTTATACAATTTTGAATTATATTGATTTTGAGTGTATGACTGGTCTGAACGGTGGATTGATATTGCCATCACAGATTGTATACCATATAAATGATTTATAAGATGTTTACAGCTAGAGATATAGGTTGTGAAGCCAATGCTGTTTCAACTTGGAAAGGTAGTTTTTTCAAGATCATGTTTGCCAGGGCAGAATCATTTATGGGTTCTTCCAATTGAGAATTTTTAAATTGGAGGGCAGTGACGAAAGTAGTATAGGCACCGTCTAAATTGGGGTTGAAATCACATGATATGATATCAGCTAGTGCATCCAACTGTTTACTTCTGCTCCAATATTGTTCTAGGAAGACAGCAATAAACTCATCCAAAGAAGAAAACTCATGTGCTCTACTACAGAAAAACAACAGGGGTTCAGCACTCAACAAACTAGTCAATCGGAGTCGCCACATATTCCAAGAGGTGGGTGTTAGGGATTGTACCAATTTTATTTGATCTATAAATGATTTCGGCTGTAGGTGGGCAATCTGTATTGTCAAATCTACCCAGGCCATTCAGTATGCCAGTTGAATTAATAGCATCATTGGAATGTACTATTTGAGTTCTTTGTGGAAACTGATTTTCCAATTCTATTAACTTATCCTGCATTAATTGCCATTGACTATCATTTGAATTCCTATTGATCTCTATTTCCTGAATTAGTTTTGTTAATGTTGAGTGTTGTTCTTGAACAGCTGCTTCTAAAGATTTGCAAGACTCTCCATTCTGATTAATATCGGTTTTTAATTGACTTATTTGCTTGCATATACTAGTTTGTTTGACATGGATAGATGCAATGGTATTAGTGTTTTTATCTACAATAGAAGTCATACTCTGGTTAGTAATTGCAACTTGTTCCTGAATTTCTTTTTGGCAATTGGCTTTAATTATTGTTCCTATTTCCTGGATTTGTGAGGTGTTTTGTACTGATAAGCTATCTATTTGTTCATTTAATTTACATGTAATGGTGTCTATCTGTGCTACTAAGCCTTTTGTAATTTTTGCTTGATCTTCCATTTTTAGATCTATCATTACCTTTAGTTCCTCCCTATAGCTTTCTACCTTATTATTAATAGTGTTGCATTTATGTTCTACCACTTGTATTTTGTCCGTTGTTTCCTTCATGCCCTGTTCTACTGCTTTTTCAGCTGGAGCTTTAATTTCTGTATTTTCTGCTTTAATTGCCTGCATCAAATCACTCATTGCATTTTGTAACATAATTGTGAACATAATGCTAGTTTGGTCCATTATTACCTTTGTTAATGGGTCAGTGTTTGATAACATTCTCTGTTTCTCCAGATGTGATTCTGACTCCTGAAGCGCTGGATCCGCAGGCTCCTCTTCGCCCCCTCGATGTCGACATCTGCTACCCCAGTATCCAGTGGTGCATCGGTAGCTTCGATCTGAGTGGATGACAGATGCTGTAAACCTTGAAGATCGAAAACTATTGAACTGACACTGCCGGGTTCCCTCTCCCGTGGCATATTGATGTCGCTCATTGTGGGATTCGATGTGATGGGAGTCGACAAAGTGGGATCTGGACAACCACCATTCATATATGGAACCTCAGAATTAGCTCGAGTGTGGCTCATGTTAATATTGTGTGAGAATTGAAATTTGAAAAAGTGAGAAAGTTTAAGCAATGAGGCCTTTATAGTGGTCCACAAGATAGAATTTACAAGTGTGAATAAAGTGGTAACAGTGATAAGAAATTTTCAAACCATGGATCACTCTCATATGAGCAGGTATTTATCAATTTAGAGCTTATTTTGTCCTATGCCCTATCTAGATCTGTCAATTTGCTCTGTATGCCTGTATTTATAACTATATGGCCTTCTTTTACAAATAATATTATACTGGAAGAGATCAAATATCAACTTCTGACTAGCTTATTGCTGATTGTAGCCTATATTATTATTAAACTGGCTTATATTTAACTTGTTAATGAATTGAAAAAATTCAGCAATTTAGGCCCATAAAAT
The DNA here is from genome assembly GCF_014356525.2 of Nilaparvata lugens. NCBI lineage: Eukaryota > Metazoa > Arthropoda > Insecta > Hemiptera > Delphacidae > Nilaparvata > Nilaparvata lugens. The sequence continues at coordinate 45,958,299 of NC_052507.1, forward strand.
ATCCTAGAATCTAGTTTCAAAAATAATGAAATTATTAAAATAATTCTTCTTCGCATAACGCTATTACTTCCCAAAATAATTTTTTACTTTACTTTTACGGTCACAAAGAAGATCTCACTGCCTATCGTCCATTCATGACAAATTGCAATCAGTATTGACTTGTCTATAACTATCAGTGATATACAGCCCTGATTTATACTCAATAATGTAATAATTATGAGCTCTGTTCTCATCACCAGCCCAACTGTTGGATGCACCATGTTTATGGTGCATCCATGGCCATCCATGTTGGGTGACAAGTTCATGTAACATTATTTTCTCTATAACGTGTGCCCTGCTTGGCCGCAGTCAGTAGAGCAAAGATTTGGAAAATGTATAATACTTCTTGTGACTCCTGAAAAAATAATAGTACCAATTTCTTACCAGCTCTCCCAGGAGCTCAAACAGTTCTTTGCTTTCGTTGGCTGCAAACATCGGCCGCTTTAACAGTTCACAGTTCTTGTGACTGATTTTGTGTACTCTGCAAATATAGATGCAGTAGAGACAGATAGATATAAGAGCTCTGATTATTGTACTAGACAATGCGGTACCGCCACTAATGCCACCTGCCACCATTCGCCAAAGTGGTCAGCAATGAAAAATGATACCGAGCAGAATCAAAGGTGATACTCTATCAGAATACCTCATGAATCCTATTAATTTATGTTGCTGCAACTTTATACTAGGACCTTTGAGACTCTTCAAATCAGATGTGTTGATACTGGATAATCTATATAAATCTCGGGAACATATTATTTCCAAAGATTTGATAATCAATGCTGTATACTGCTGATTTATCCAACTTATTCGGTGAAGAATACAGTTGTTTGGTAATCTTAATAATATATCAATACTGGTGATGAAATAGACTATAACAAGAATGGTCATGCATCGAGACAGGATAATAAATAAAGGGTACACCATTCAATAAACATAAAAATATAATTACATGAAATATCAATGAGCAATAATGAAATATAGAGCAACAAGTATAAAAATGATAGGAGAACCAATATATATTGAAAAATATCACAGATAACTCACTAATGATTGACTTTGCCATCCAGCATGAGATATTACCATCTGCTTCATTAATCAGCAAACATATACTTTCAAATTATATAGCTCAGTTATCGACTTGCTACTGCATGTCAAATAAAATTTATCAATCTTACTTCCAAAAATATGAAAAATATAAATATCATAAAATATCTCAAGGCTTGGGTTCGGCCTCTGGTGGAAATGAGATGAATCAATTCATCCCATGAACATGAGCTTCATAAAAATCTTTATAATTTACTGATAAAAAAGATGGTTAAGTGAGCATATAATATAATATCAAAGATTAATAATTAGTACCATCAAATATTTTGAAACGAACCAATGAATTTTAATAGAATTATAAAATGGAAAGAAGGTTAGACCTAGTCAAAGGATCAATGAACTTAAATCGAATATTATTCGGTAATATTTGAATTTAGTGACTCATGTTATACTATGATTTCACTGAGTCTTATGAAATTAATTTTAAATTATTCAACTTTAGATTTTTAAAATGTACAATTATCTAAAAAGGGATCTTGTGCTCTATTAATTGGTGGCTGTTCCTGGTGACCTCTGGCAAGCAAGTGGGCTTAGATCTACCCCTATTCCTTGGGGCGATGTCAGGATACACCACCGTCAAAGTCAGACACATCCATCCTAGCACTGAAAATCAGTCTTGTTTTGGCGGTGGCAACTTTTGTCGTTCTTGTGCTGAAAAAGAAGTGTCTTGTTTTGGCGGGGCGAGTCCGTGACTAATTTCTCTACCTGGAAAACAGTCTCTGGTTGTCGCTATCAGCTTTTGACGCTTATGTGAGTTAAGCTGACAGAATAGCTTGGATGTAAACTGGTTTCAATTTTGGAGAAGACTGTACTTTCTTTAAAATATTCTTTTTAGAACTTAGTGTGACTGTAGAAGTGTGGACAATACTCCTGCGTGACATTGTCTCTTATCTCAACCTTATTTAGTTCTATTGCTTCCTCTCTCATTCTCTCTCTCTCTCTCTCTCTCTCTCTCTCTCTAACTCTCTCTCTCTTACCCGGTTGTGTGCTAATGCTCTCCTTTCTTCAAAACCCATCAGGGTTTTGTTATTATTTCATACAATGCTTCAGACATAATTATCTACAACCTATCTTGAATTTGACTTTCCCATGCCTAGATTTGTAAATTTCTTTGTGTCAATAATATTCATTACTATCAACTCTTGCTTGTAATATTGTGAATTCCCCCATTCCACCGAGTAGGATTGTATAATATAGTTGATGTAGCATCGTACTGGAGGGTTAATGGTTGAATGTGAGAGAGGGCCGGCCGTGCAAAAAAAAAACTAAAACTGCAATTCAATTAAATCCTCACTTCTTCACTTTCTCACTATAGGCCTATATCCCTCAGAACCACACTCTCTTGTGAAATACACAATCCCCTACACTGAAATAATTTGACTCCTTCAAGTTATGTGCTCCCAACTTGATAATACCGCCCGTTGTTCTCTCAATAATATTTGTTGAACGAGCGTTAGCAAGTTCTTACTTTTTACTCAAGTTCAAAGTTGTTGCCAGTCTGTGGGTTTGCTTGTTTGTTTGAATGCACTACAATAACTTTAGAAAGAGTTGATCGATCAGCTTCAAATTTTGAACACGCACTCTTCGAACCTTTTTACAGGTCAAGTTCGTTGAACAACAAAATATTTTACTCACTTCTTCGTCCTTTTTCAGGATAAAAAAGTAACATTGAAAGTACTGCATGAGACAAAATAACTTGCTCCTGTGTGTCTGCCTGACTATTATCCTTCAGTAGCATACGCGTAATATTAATGATACAAATTGTGATGGCAGTTGCTATGTCGTTGGTATTATTGATTTAACAAAATTTGAATTCTGATTCTGAATCATTTAACCATACGGAGAAACCTATGAAGTCCTATGGATTCACGTAGGCCTACAGCGTAATATTAATAGGAAAACAGCTTAATGTTCCTTTTCCAAAGATAATATAACAGTGGGCTCCACTGGGATTTTATTCAAATTGAAAAAAATTCTATAGGTAGCTTCAAAATAATTTTGGTCTGCCATCTTCGTTCCGCCACATTGAATCAAAAATTTTCTATGGGAAGGTTTTAATACAAGATTCGAATAATAAAGAATTTCAAGAGACAATGAATGGTGGAAATCGCTCATAAATATATCAAACCGTTTCAAAGATATTCACATTTTAGTGTTGAAGTTTTGGATATCTGGGATACAGAAATATTGCTCGCCTAGAACAGGATAGATTCATCACATATTCTTATCATTATCGTTCCCTAGCAACCTATTTTAAGCGTTTATATAGTAGCTGTTGAGAGAGATTTATGTGATAGATATACCTGAATAATACTATTAAATACTATATTCAACTAAACAACGAGTGACCCAAATGAAGCGATTCAAATATAAAAAAAAGAAAAATGGGAATGCGAAAAATATTATAATATTTGGAACTCCATAACTTAATTCTCCATCATTTAATTAAGAGACATTTATAGGATTAATAATTTATTGAAAAACACTAATAATTTAGCAATATTGCACTAATAGTTCTAATTTTAGATGACTCTCTCCTGGATTATTGAGTTATGTGTTGGATATTCCTCAGTGATTGCTGCATCATCTGAGGAAACTCCGTAAAAGTGATCTCTGTTCGAAATTAACAGAATGCTCAAGTATAGACATTTAGAAGAAAACAAACATTCCATTTAATGTTCATTGAAATCGACCACATCAGTATTATTTACACGTGAATAACCGGTAGTGTATTGTTAATGTATTAAGATTTGAGAAGATAATATGAGCATCTTATTGGTTTTTCTCTCAATGATTGAAATGAATGGCTTAATTGCTTTTATATAATCATGAAAATATCACAGTTTATTACATTCCAGTACAATTATCTTGTTTCACAATCCATTTCTAAGTAGAGCTCATAAGTATCGTAATCTTGCCATACAATTACCAAGTTGATTTCATTCAACTTCAGTGGTGCCATTTCACCAAACTGCTAAAGGGGGGGGGGGGTAAAAACCAAGGGGTATTGGGGGGGAGGAATATACCCCCAAAGGATAGAGGGACCTGGGTTTTTCCCCATAAATGTTACATTACAAGATGTTATTATATGCTTCATTTTTTCCAATTTTATACAAATGTGGTTGAAGTATCAATACAAACATATACATTATTAGTTATTGAATTCAATCATGGAATATTTATTAGAAATATGGGTCTACAGAGAGGCCCTAGAGTAGGAATACACTGAAACAGATTTCTTAAAAATCATGGAAAAAGATAAATTTTTCTTTCACAATGACAATTTCAACAATTTCATTGTGGATCATATTCTAATTGGAAAATAACTTCCAGTTAGAAAGCTAAAGATACATCAAGCTGTTCCCATAATTCTCAACAACCCTTTACATACATTTTTGATTGTCTGATTGTGCCCTTTCTTTTGCTTTCACTGTGACATCTTGCAACTTGTTAATTCTCACATTGAAATTTATTCAATAACTCACTTATTGTGCTCTGATCAATAAGTGTACCCATTCTGTATTCAAATTATACCACAGAGAAAAATATATTATTTATTACTCTCTACCCATACTTTCAAGGCAATTTTGCTACATTGTTGATACTGTAGAAGGAATTATACTACTGCTGATAAAGAAAAGTATTAAATCATTATGAGACTCTGAGGATTCGTGTAGATAGACCCGCATTTTCATTATTTATCTGATCCTTGAGGGGGGCCTAGGCCCCCTAGGCAGCTGATTATAAGTAAAAATTAATATTGATATTTTCATAATACAGTACACCTGAAGAATTGGCAAAGTTTATGGTAAGGGGTGAGGAGGTACTCAGCTCTTCCAACTAACATCGGATTAGTTTTGTGCAGTCTACTATAACAGACGTTCCCATATGGATGTTACTATAGACGTATTTATCATCGTATTCAATTTCTGTTTGTTAGTTTGTTTGTATGTCTGATGGAAATCGAAAACGGCTCTAACGATTTTGATTAAGTTTGAAATATAGAGTTTGTGATACGAGAATCATCATTTGGATTAGGACTCATGTTTAGGATAACTCACTGAGGGAACTTGAAAATGATTAGGTACGGTAATAATATTCATCAACCGAGTAGCAGCTGACTGAGAGAGTTTTCCGTCGTCAGTTAAAAACAGTTGATCAAGAGAGTTTTTCATCGTCAGTTGAAAACAGCTGATCGAAAGAGTTTGCCATTGTCAGTTGAAAACGAGACAGATGTGTTGAGTCACCAAGTTTGTTGACGTCATTTTTTTGAAGTTATTGCATGATTCGAGAAAATGGTGCAGAGAGCAGCCGAGTGACAGCAACGCAACGCAAATTTGAATTTAAAACATAATGATTGCGGTAATATTAATCAGGTAAATGCTAAAGTAGTCAGTTTTAATATACCTGAGTAATTGAATTATAGCAATTCATTCACTTCTAAATTTCCATCTCTATGTCTTTGTACTTTCAACTCTGTTTCTTTGATATTGTTATCTTCATAGACGTGAAGTAGATAGATAAGGGTGGGTGTCTTCCATGAGTAAAATGAAATGTCTATTTCCGACTTCTGCAGTTGAATACTTGTAGCTAGTAGTTCTGTGAACAGTAGACCTCGTACAGCATTTATAAACAGATCTCATTGTCAATATGTCACTTCAATTAGCCCTTCGGACATCGGAAAAACATCCAATGACTGATTGGCGTGTATTGACGATGACAATATTACCTGTTATAAATAAAACCGAGAGCATTGCCAAGCTGTAATCATCAAAAGCTAATTTACAAACATGCCAACATACATATACAGACAAAAGCAAATCCCGTCGTTGAAACGTAGAAAAATCAATCATGAAAAAATAACATTTTCCCGCTATTTTGGGAAATGATAACTGTATATCTTCCAGTATTGAAAATGACATTCAAAATGAAAAACAATACTGAATAATTTTATTATATTCAAAATTCTCAATGTTCGAGTAATTAACCCTCCAGTAGGCCTAGACTACATTCAACACAGTAGAACCTATATAATTTGTAGCTTACGGGACCAAGCATTTAATACGAATTTTGGAGGGTGACGAATTATATATCAAGCTCTGCAATATCGAGGCTGATAAAACAAAATACGAGAAAATTATATCATTGATACTGATCCCATCTTTGCCCATAATTAATTCATAATATAGCCTCTATGAATGAATATTAGAAAATATTGTTAAATATTAATTTGACATACTTGTAAAAGATTTCAGAGATCAATACAACTGTTCAAGAGCGTGTTCTTCAACCAAGGGTGTCTCTAGTTATATTATTATATGTGAATCCATAGAACTTTAAAGTTCACTCCGTATGGGTAAATAATTAACAATCAGAATTCAAAATCCCTAAACTAATAATACCAATTACTATAACGTTAAAGGTATTGCTATCACAAGTTGTATTATCTAATACATATAGGCTATGTTGGAAACAAACAATACCTAGACAGCCAGGCAGACATTAACGAAAGCGAGTTGATGTAAAATTTGTATATTAATCAGCTGAATTCGGGGCATTAAGGACAGTATATGTAATTATGCTTAAATAGCATTAGCTGTTATGAAAAAATGGGTAAATTGTGGTAATTGCATGCAATTAATATTCCAGCTTACTAATGATAAATCAAAACACCCTTTTTTCCAATTCACTTCATCAGTTGATGTGATTTTCGGTCTCCTCATCACTGGAGTTACTGTAGCATAATTTTCGATGAACTCATTACTGGAGTTATCAGTTACTATGGCATATTAGTGTATTTATCTTTATGGGAATACTAATTACAGTGTTTTTATGCAATTAATATTCCAGCTTACTAATGATAAATCAAAACACCCTTTTTTCCAATTCACTTCATCAGTTGATGTGATTTTCGGTCTCCTCATCACTGGAGTTACTGTAGCATAATTTTCGATGAACTCATTACTGGAGTTATCAGTTACTATGGCATATTAGTGTATTTATCTTTATGGGAATACTAATTACAGTGTTTTTGATGACAAAACTACGAATTATAGAGAAGTTTCAGTGTACTCACTAATCTTGACAATTGACCTATTAAGTGAAGTTATTTTTGTTTTGTGTCAAGAAATTTACTAATAGTTCTATTATTTAAGCTCCAAATAACTGCAGAAAAGAGAGACAACTGCACAAAATAGGAATGATATATAGGACTTATAAAATATATATAGGACTGATAAATAGGAATTATACAGTTACAAGATAAGTCATCGACTGATATTACTACGAAGAGGGATAGAAAAGAGTGATAGGTTTCAGAAATAAATTGTCAATGGTCTTGTTAAGAATAGCCTACATGTGGGGATTCATCAGAACAATACCATTGTTTGAAAACCAGTCAGCTCTGCGTAGTACAGTCCGTCCAAGAAGTATAACCTGACTGTCTTGTTTTTGAAGTGTCAGAGATTTGATGTGTCTGACTTTGTCGTTTCTGTACGGATGTAAAAGTGTCCGGTTTTGGCGCCTAACGCACACGCCAATTCGAGACTCTTTCAAAACAGTCTTTCCCTGTCGCTGGCGTACGGTGTCGATGGATGAGATAGTCGCTGTCCACTCCTGTCAGGTTCTGGGTGTGTCGGAGGACTAAGGTGGCGCGTACCCCTATTCCTTTCACGACCATAGTAGTGTAGATTTGAGAGTTCTGCACAAGACCAATAGGAGACGAGGGGCGTGGCCAGCAGGTGCCCACCACCACCAATAGGAAGGCTTGTTCCCCTTCTTTGTTGACCAGCAGGTGCACACGCCCCACCAATAGGAAGGCACACACGGCCATTTTGTTCCCCTTCCTTGTTGACCAGCAGGTGCACCTGTCATGCCCACCACCAATAGGAAGGCTTGTTCCCCTTCTTTGTTAACCAGCAGGTGCACACGCCCCACCAATAGGAAGGCACACATGGCCATTTTGTTCCCCTTCTTTGTTGAGCAGGTGCACATGCCCCACCAATAGGAAGGCTTGTTCCCCTGACCAGCAGCAGGTGCACCAATAGGACGACCATTTTGTCCCCCTTCTTTGTTGAGCAGCAGGTGCACAACCTGCTTGGGCCAGCAGCAGCAGGCTTGCCAACATATCACAGATATCTCAGATCTTTAAAATCTTTAAAATCTTCAGAATCTTTAAAATCTCAGATATCTCAGATATTTAAAATCTCAGATTTCAACTGGGCAAAACTCACAACTACTACTACTACTAGCTTGATTTTTTTTTTTATTTAAATCACTACTACTACTAGTCATCTACTTCCCAGTCATATTTCTTTCTTTTTGTATCATTTGCTGCTGCTGGTCTCCTTCCACTGAACATTCTTTTCAGAAACAACTCTTGTACCTGATCAGAATCCAAATTATGCTGTCTAGCTTCACTCATGTCAAAGATGAACCTCTTTTTGACATATTGTGCAATCAAATAGTATGAAAAGTTGAACAACTGTTCATGTAAATAATTCTGAAAATGTCACCCTTCATAATCATCTGCATAATGTCAACTTTTAATTTGTCACCTAGTGCTAAATGTTTACCATCAAGCTGCTTATGCATGTCTACAAACATGTCATTAATTGCAGTTTGTATTTCGAGTACCTTCTGATTAAACTGTTGCTTCTTAATATAGTTATTTTCAGTTTGTGTGAGTAAACTCTCTTTTAAATCTGTCAATTTCCTATCTAGCAAATCTGTATCAACATGTTTCAAACTATTGTTCTTACTTTGTTGTTCACATAATGATTTCAATTCATCTGATTTTTGATCAAACAACGACCTACTAACATACTTTACCTCAATTTCATCACTAATTGATTTGATAGGTTTTCATTGTAAATCAAAATTCTGTTTTTGCTGTGCTATTTCCTTCATATATCAGACATTGTATGTAATTTACTTTCAAACACTTTCTTTGTAATTAAATCAGCCTGTAGTTTTTGGAATATATTAGTTGATATTGCAAGTAATTTGCTGTCTAGATATTTTCTATTTACTAATGATGATGAATCAGACTGCAGTTTATTGAATATATTTGTTGAAATTTCCTGCAATTTACTGTCCAAGTATTGTCTGTTAACCAACAATGGATCTGACTGTAATTTAGTAAATAAATTTTTGATATTTCAAGTAGTTTACTGTCTAAATATTCTCTACTTGCTGCCACTAACGATGACAATATTGATTCACAACCACTGTTTACTGCTGCTGCTGCTGCTGCTGTATGATTACTATTAAACACATGATGTGTTCAACCAAAGCTATCTATTGTACTACTACTCACAGTACTACTTGCCATCTCTGTCAAGTGTTAAACACATACTAACTGCTACCACCACCACCACTACCTAATATAATACCACTTTCTTTGAGTTCTTCAATAATTGAAGCCATTTCAACAGTATGTGATCTATTTCCTGCCTGTTGTGATGAAATTAGAATATTTGATCTGTCAATCAGTTCATTTGGATCAATACCTACTATTACTTCAGGCCCCACAACTGATCTCTAATAAACTATGACGTCATCACATGTAGATCCATGATCTACTGGCGGTAAGCAAGCGAAATAAGAGCGCTGATGCTTGTTATCACATCTGATATGGTAATCAACAAAATTAGAATTACAAATTCAATTTTCACGGTCTTCCATTTCAATGAATATGGTTTGTTTATCATTCTTCTAATATTCGTTTGTAAAAAGTAATAATGAATTTGGGGTTTTAAATCATGGGATACTGTTGTGTACCATTGGATATTGTTGCGGGAATTATAACAAGACTCCAAAAGTTTCGATCCGTACAGTATTTTCTTTTTCGAAAGATGAAACTTTGAAAGGAGAATGGATACGAGCGATAAGAAGAAAGAACTTCAATTTTACAAAAATACGGTTTACATGAAGTGTAGAAGAACAGTGTAAATAAAGTGTGAGTGGAAAATTTAATTAAAGTATGAAAGAACAGTGTAAATGAAATGTGAAATAACAGTGTAATTAGAGTGTGGAAGAACAGTGTAAATAAAGTGTGAGTGGAAAATTTAATTAAAGTGTGAAAGAACAGTGTAAATGAAATGTGAAATAACAGTGTAATTAGAGTGTGGAAGAACAGTGTAAATAAAGTGTGTGAGAGAACTTTTGAACTGATAAATTAAAAAGTAAATGCAAAGTGCTGGAACTGTCCATAACATCATAATATTAAAGGTTTTACTTTACTAAACTGAAAAACAGTCTACTGATGGGTTTCTTTATTGTACCACAGATTTATTTTCATCAAGTTTGTGGGAGCTCTTTCCTAAAAAAGAGTTACATCAAATTTGGTTTACCTTTGATTTACCTCTCCTTCGATTCTGATACAGGCTATTATTGAGTATTTTTGGTTGAGATGAATTTATTAATAGCTCTATCACTGAATCGAATAGGCCTATGTCTATCAAGCTGAAAGTATGGATAAATTATTGCATTTGTGAATTAAAGTGTTTTTATTTGAATAAAATTTCTATTTTATAAGATACAAGTTTCTTTAATATGAAATCTAGATAGTATTCCATCCAATAAAAAATCGATACAGTAACAAAAGTTACATTGATAAGCTAGTAGAAACTACTATGATCTAGGAAGAATCAATCTACATGTTATGACGTCATTAATTAGTTGTGGGGCCTGAAGTAATAGTAGGTATTGTTTGGATCATCCCAATAGACATATTGTCGACTAGTAAATTCATTTCTTATAAAACCCATACCACTAACAGCAGCATCACCAGCAATGTTCTTCCTCAATCTTTTCTTTGTTTTCCTACTTGCTGATGGGAATAAAGATTGAATAATTTGTGATTTGTAGCCTTTATTTCTTTTAACATATCCACGACGATCTAAATGAGCAGATGTTAGCTGTAGTATATTTCGATATTTTATCAAATCACGTTCTGTGTACATTTTCATGTCAGGCTGTTTTTTAAAGAGAAGTTCACACAAACCAACTGTTAAACGATATCTATTATTATTGTCGATAATTAAATTAGCATTGTCAATAATAATTTCCTTTGTACCCATTAAGTATTCATTATCGTTACTGTCATAACATATACCATAAGATATACAATTATTTAGTTTTTCCTTATGAAATTCGCATATATACTCATCAACGAAATCATTTTGTATTGTTGTATTGTCGCAAATTAGAATTTTAGCTGAACTTGGTAAAAATTCACCATGCTTTTTTCTATCTAGACAAGCTTTGTCTGCTTGTTTTGAATCTACAATAAGATTATCAAAGTTAACTATTGCTATTGCCGCTTCTTCTGGTGGTACCGCCGCTGCCGACATAATAACTACTATTTTTATCAACTCTTGCTGCTGCTGCGTGCTTGCTGCTTACACATGCGCATCTGCACAACAACTATACTGGATAGGTTACTGCTGCTACGTACTACAAATGGTTTGTGGATGAAGAAAACATATAGACACAATGATCAGATGTACACACATACAGCTTTTATTAACACAAGATAATATCTGTCGCGCACCAGCTAATAATTATTCCATCTTCTACTTGCAAAAGAATACAAAAAATATTGATAGTGTTTCAGCTAATAATTATTATTACAACAAATTTAATCTCCTACTTGCAAAAGAATACAAATTTTGACAGTATTTCAGCTTATAATTATTACAACAAATCATATCTGAAACAATATTATTGATAATATCTGCTAGTGTTTGCACGTAGTTTCTGTACAGTTGGAGTAATAATATCTGTCTTATCTACCCAGCTTGGCTTATCAAAACCTAACCATTTAACAAGACATTTATTCTTAGATTTTCGTATTATTTGTTCAACCAAATATGTATTTTGTTCAGACGGTGATAATTTCGTTTTCATCAATTGTTCACTATAGAATCGTCCTTGTATGATTTCATTGTTAAGATCGCGTATTACATAGGTTGGCGGTTGTGTAGGATAAACAGCATGTATTATAAACAGTTCTGGCGACCAATTTAATCTAAAACTTTTATCAAAAACCTGACAAAACTTACTTATCTGCACTATGTCACCTAATGCAAACTTTGCACGATAAACTAAACGTGATTGCTTTTTATTCTTCTTCTTCTTCTTCTTCTTCAATTGTAACATGATCAACTGTTTTTCATGACGTCGTGTAACACTGGCCGGTGTCATGCCAATTGAGGAATGAATAGTGTTATTATATTGATTTACAATGTCTGGCAAAATGTTCAACCATTTTTGTGTCCCGCTAGCAGTTAGTTGTTTATACAAATTTGTTTTCAATGTTCTATTCAATCTTTCTACAAAAGCTGCCTTAATTTCAGAAAATACACTGTAATGATTAATGTGTAATATATCGAATAGTTGTTTAACATCTTTATTGTAAAATTCACGACCTAAATCGCTTTGCACATTTTTTATACCTTTATTTAACTGTAATATCCGCGCTAATTTTTGTACAACTTCTTTTCCTGTTTTAGTTTTTGATGGTTCAGCAAAAGCATAATGTGAAAAACAATTAATAGCAATTAACACATAACGATAACCATTGTTTGCTTTAGCAAATTCTGGAATCTCTATTAAATCAATTTGAATGAGGTCTTTTATTCCTTTTAGTATATAATTACGTCTGTTAAATTTCCTTCTTGCTGGTCAATGTAATTCTTGTGCAATTTTCTGTTGCAAATCCATCATCATAAATTGGTTTCGTTTCTTCTTCTTCTACTACTGCACGTCATGTGCATGCGTGCGTTTTGCTAGAGTTCAGCTCACCTGGCAACAGCAATCCTTCTTCTTCTTCTTCTTCTTCTTCACACAACACTGACCACTTGTGATAACCACTTTCTCTACACACAACAGCAGCTGCTGCTGATTGTTCACCCATACTCTCTCTCTCTCACTGCTTTAACTCTAGCCGCTGCCTCCATCTTCTTCTTCTTCTTCTCTTCTTCTCTCTTCTATTGAATAATGACCCCACGCTTTTGTTTCTATTCCATTTGATTCAATATATCTCTTTGTATCAAATGGTGATAATGCAATTTTTGCACATCTTATCTGATAAATATCATGGGAATAACTACGTAATTGTGAAAAGCATTCGCATTGTATTGATCTATCTGTCAGACATTACATATACATATCAAACCTCAGTTTATTATCTATAACCGTTCTTGCTACACCCTTAGCTGTATGTTTACTCATTATTTTAGTAGAACTACTTGCTAATTCCTTACTACTTGCTAAATCCTTACTACTACTACTACTACTACCACTATTTATGCTGCTTAAAATATATTCAAAACTGTAAAGTTTCGCCCGTAAACCCGAAAAAGCAGTTATTTGAAAATTAGAAAGTTCATCTTTAAATGTACCAGGTACACCACGATTTAATTGGCTATAACAACAATGAGTGGTGGGGTAAGCACTTGTATCAAAATTTTGGAGATTTTGTTTGATAACTGCATAGATATCGTCTGATTTGATATGATATAGCAACGAGTCTGTATCGCTCATGCATAATTTCACACAGCTTGGATCGAACATTTTCAAGAAAATGTTGTAGTGGAAATTGAACATTGTAAATTTACTCAAATCAAGAATAGAAAAACCAGCATAAATTGGACGATCTGATTTTATTTCTGTTTTACACATTTGTACATCAACAATGTCTTTGTCAAACACAATCCATTGTTTACAACTTGGTTTTGCAATCAATCTTTCCAATGATTTCTGACTAGTAATTAGCTTAAAATCAATTCGTTTCCTAGAACTTTCAAGCATCTTGCCGTACAGTGAATTACTCAAAAATTTAAAGAGCTGACGTTCAAATGAATTTTTAGCCTCCTTCCTAAGTTGTGCATTCAAATCAATAAACGGTTCAAGCCAGTATGACTGTTGAAAAGCGATTACTCTATGTACAGCAGTCAATTTCATGCCTAAGCTTAAATAAAAATTCAAATTTCTATAGTGAAGAACATAATGATTACGATTATGAAGGGTTGCTAACAATCTTGTTGATGCGCTAGCACGCGCGTCCGTCACTTGTGAGGATGACGGCGCTTCTCTGTGCACAACATTGTCTTCTGTTTGATATGATGAGAACAGGCTGTGTGGCGGCTGATCTTTTAACGGTGCAAGTGAAAAGTCATTATGTAAATCATGTAAATTAACAGGATACAACAGGTCTGCTTCGATTATATAGCCAATGTCTGCTTCATCATCAATAGTTGTAAAATCGCCTAAAACTGTAATTTCATCTTGTGATAAAAATCTAAAATTTGATTACGGTAGTTTGTATGCAATCATTGAATGAGCGTATAAGCTTGTACAATCAAGATACAACAAAAAACTAGATTCAATAGCTGGATTATAATTACAACCCATAAATTTATTGTTAGCGACTGCGTGACGGTGGGGAATGACTGACAAGCCACCGCATAAACCAGTTTCTATGAGCAGGTTCATATCAGCATTGCTGATTAATTCCAAGTGTACTTTTGACAAAAATAACATTGCATTCAACGAAAAATGCGGTAACGAAACAAAGTGGGAAACGTCAAGCTTGTAAATCGAAAAAAATACATTCCTAAAATTTTGAAAAATATCTGCCAGCAATAAACAATCGGTAAGAAGGTACAGATCATGGTAATCGCCTATCGTTTCAATGTCAAAATCGTGCCATACTTTTTGTGCATGGTTGTAATCGCTTACTTGTAATGCTGTATTATTAAGACTACTGTAAAATGCCTCAATCGGCGGTAGTTGCTGTTCATCAAATTTGTCTGCATCTGTTATATATTCATAGGGGTAGACACCCTTGCGTAATAACAATTGTAGTTGGTTTTTTTCGTTGAATATGCTACACATTACTTTGAAATTTGTTTCAATGTTTTCTTTATCACTTGCAAGATTGGCAACAAGTGTCTGTAGACTTGAGCACAAAAATTGATAGCTATCAAGAAATCTTACCCGATCTACTGTAATTGTGAGGAATTTTTCCGATGAGTTTGCAATGCAATGAATTTTTTCCTTTCATCCTGCTAAAGCCTTTACAATGAAATGACTGTCATATCCGCGAAAATTATGAAAAAAACAGTTCAAGAATGACGGTACTTTTGCATTTAAATTACAAGACTTGTGCGTTGCACCAAGATACAAGCCAGTCGTATGCGAATGATCGTTGTCTTTAAATTCATCATTGCACAAAAAACAGTTTCTACTATTGTTAAAATCTAATAATTGTTGTTCATTCAGTTCAATCATTGGCACTTCACGTTGCATATCAAAAGAACAGTTTCGACCTATGGCTATGATTTCATCTAGAAATTTTTCAACAATTTTCTTACGAACACTTGTAGCTCTATAGATGCGTGGACCGTAAAATATTTCACCTAATTCATCTAAAATAATAAATGAGTAACCGCAAGCAACGTGTTTTTGTGTTTTCCTTGTAAAGCTATTTCTTATATCAGTTCCAAGCAAATCATCATCCACATCATCATCATTAGTTGTTGGTACAATAAAACTTCCAAAATCAGCAAATGCAATGTATTTATTTTTCAAAGTGTACGAATAATTGCTAAACTTCAAAATTTCACCCTGTTTAGGCAGTATTGTTTTTTGTATAGCAAATGTTGAGCACAAATCCATGTGCTTGTCTAAATTTGCTTTTCCATCACAATTTGCTTGTCTATTAGTTGTGAATTTATTGAAACAAAATGGGCAAATAAACACTTAGTAGTCGTGACAAACCATTATACCCTTGACGTGTGTTTATCAGAACATAGTGCCATTTTTTCGGTGTTGTATCATTTGACAAGAGTGAAAGATTTATTTTGTGTTCGCATTGTCTATAAATTGAACAACGGTACGGGAAAAACTTATTGTTACTTGAATCATAGGCAATCACTGTGATTGATATGTTCACATTTTGTAATTCAAATTTTTTAATGTCATGCACTGTGCTAGGAAACTTTATACCGGTCTAATTTAGTGTGTTTTCAAATTGTTCAAGATAATCAACAGTCATACTGCTACGTCTAAAATGAAAATAGCTAAGTACGCTCCATAGAAAACATTTGCTATCGTTTCTGTTCTGTACATTTATAATGGCTTTTTTTGCTTTTATAAAATCAGGTGTTTCAATATATGTGCTATCTCTGCCAGTTAAAGGATTATAACGAATAATATTTAAATCAAGGGAAATAATTCTAACAACATTCCATCCACTACCGTATCTCATAAATTTGTCAAGTGTCGATTCTATTTTATCTACACCTCTAATAAACTGATCTTGCAACTCATCTAAATGTTCATCAACATTTACTAACACAGACGTGAAACTATAAAATGATGCATTTGTTCTAGTTTCAATAACTTCCTGTTGATTGTTATCAACATTTACTTTTTTCAATAAAACAGTTGTTACAAAATACCATTTAATATTTCCGTCAAAATGTTCACTTTCTTCAACAATTAGTTCAATTAGTTTAGGTTTCAAAATTTGCAGTAATGTTTGAACAACATTGATAAATATTTTTTCTAAATAAAAGACAATATCGTATTGCGCTCGAATTTATGCTGGTTATTCTTTCAATTGTATAATCCATATTAATTACTTGAAATAGCAGTAGTAGTAGTAATAATAAATTCCTCACCGCTTGAAAGTTGTTGATTGTGGATTGTTGTTTTCTTTATCGCTGTTTTCGTTGGCTTCGTCCTTTGCTGCCGAACACGTGTTGTTGCACAAAATTGCAGGTGCATCCAGTCCCTGCTCACTAGACCAACTACTGGTCAATGGTTTCTGCAACTGCAGCCCCTCCTCAGCTGATGTGAAGATTCGTCGTCCTCTTCCGACACCGTGATTTTGATACCATTGCCTCTGGTCTAATCGTATCGGTTTTGGTGTTGGGCAAAGAAGTTTTGATGGCGGTGAAGTGCAGTCATCCGTCTCGTCGCCTTCATAGTCCATTATCTCCTCTGCCACCACCACCTCCTCCTCTGTCTGGAAACAACAAACAAATAGAATGAAATGTGTGTGTGTGTGTGTGTGTGTGTGTGTGTGTGTGTGTGTGTGTTGGAACAAGGTATAATACGGGGAGACAATCAAGTATACACAGCACATTAAGGGGAGGTGTGTACACTAAGGGTAGACCCCGTATTGTCACTGCTCAATTTTAGTAAAAATCACTTCTACATGCTTAAAACCATGTAAAAACGTAATAAAAAAAATCTCCCCATTTTGTTAGTACTCTACCTAATTGGGATACACTCCAGTTCCCGAAATTGCCACCACGTTGTGCTACGATCGCTAATACACACTCACACAAAACTTATTTACGGATTGAGCATACAATGCGGGCTACTTGCATATCCCTGCAAATCTCCATTGTCTCCTCCACTGTTCGAAGTAACTGGTTTGCAATGGGATTTGCCATGACTCATTGATTCACAGCTTAGCGAATTCATAGTTTCTTTTTCTGTTCATTCACTTGTGACATGAGAAGGGAGCGAGGATACATGCTTGCAGAATGTATTGTGGTACTGATTTTTTAGTTATTTGGTACAAATAGTCTGTAAATGATGATTCTTCACAAAAAATACCCTCTGCTAACCTCACAGTCTTTGAAAATACCTGTTTTTCTCCATATAACTAAAAAACCATTCTTAGTGAAAAAATTCAGAACCGTTTCCAAGAGTAGAAAATCCTCTACAATTCAACTACAAATTAGGTTCATCACAATCAATTGTGACTGAGACATGATTCTTGGAAACACAATTTCCCGCATTGAATTTGGGCTGTTGCTAGAATGATGGGAATGGGAGGTTTGTTAAGATTCAAGAATAGCACGTCAGTACGTTTATATTCACGAACAGGCTTCACTGAGAATTCACTTACTGATTTACAGAAATGTGAAAAGTTGGTAACCCAACATTTTATCTCAAGACCAGGATAGCCTATGATAAAATGAAATTTGTCTCTTTGTTTCTCCCCATATTGCAATTTCCTTCTGTGTCTGTCAATATCCTTGTGAAAACTGTCTTGTGAACCTTAGATTGAATATTTTCAAACTGTCTTGTGTATTATATGCTCACTTCGTGTGGAAAGACTTTGTTCTGGAGAAAAGATTCAGTAATCATACCCTGCTCAAAAAAATTGTAGTCACTAGTTCTCAGATGGGGAGGGTGACCGCGCGGGCTATTACTCAAAGAGTCAAGGCATTCCAAAACGATTTATCTTTGAGAAAATGAAGAATGAGAAATCAGAGCAGTGAGTCCTTCCAGTTCATATCATTAAATAATCCAATTTGGGTAGCTGAAAGTTTCTCAATAATGCACCATAAAATGGAGTACGGAGTATGGAGGATCAACTCGCAATTTAGAGTTGGGAGGCACTGTGAAACGTACACTTTCTTGAATCCCAGTACTGAGTAGCTTATATCCATACGTGGAATGTTTATTTGAATGTTATAAATGTACCGTATTATTATGATAAGCCATATTATTAATTTAGAATGTTCAGTTTATGGATTGTTTCACCTATACTAGTCACAATCATAACCGACAATGAATTAGAATAAAAATAATTTATAAACGTGGGGAAGGATAGTGATTCCATCAATCGCATGTTAAACTCGCGAAAGAAATTTATATGAACACTACATTTATATTAACTACTTATTTCTCAATCAGAAAAATAACTCATTTATCAATCAGGAGAGCGTTATAGATTCCCAGTTTATTTATCCTAGCTTCAATATTAATCTTGAACAGAAATCAAGAAAAAGAAAATTATATGAATCCTGTCCTTGTCAAGATGAATAAAATAAGTTGGTGCATGTATCCAGGTTTTATTCAAATAATGTAGAAATGGTCAGTTGTAGTATTGTTTGGAAAACTGTAAGTGGGGTTGTATTATACATTGAATTATAAACAAGCACCTGTCAGGCAGTTCTGGTTTAGTACTTTGGCATTTCAAAACCTCAATTCAATCGATCTTGGCCAGAATAGAGTCCACAAGTAAAGGATTGGTTCGCAGCTTAACCAATGAGAGATTGGAAATGATAGACTATCATTTCCAAATATATCATTTAAGAATTAATGATAATGCATTATTTGTCTGGAACCAGGTATAATCTAGTGCCACATGCGGGTAGGCTGAAAAGAGCATACCGACGACACAGATTGAGAGAAGTTAAGAAAAATGCTAATGCGCTATTCATATAGCAGAGGCTGCAAATCCATGTAGGGATGCTTGGATTTTCATCGATTTCCGTAGACGCAAATCAGGTTATTTGGACCAGAGTTTTGCAACTGCAGATGAGATTAGTCGGTTTTGTGTTGACTAGTTCAGGTCATGATGATGGCTTTTCTGATGAGTTGACTGAATTCTTAGCTACTCTTTAGAGAACTCCACTTCTTGGGGAGCATTTCCAATGGATTATTATATGAATTATTATGAATGGATAATTATTCAAATAAGTCATCTTTAATGGTTTATTATTGTGATAATTCCATAATATTGTACTATTGAAAACTAATTATCAAGGAGTTTATTCCTATTTATTGAAATATTGTTTTTATAGTTTAATAATTAAACTATAAAAACAATATTTGTGCATGATGTGAATCATTTCAAGATTCATTTGATTTGATTATGTGTTATTATATTGTTGATATTGATATGTGAGCTGACGTTGTTGTAATATTTTGCCAATGCTCTAACTATATAATTTATTTTGAATTGTGATTCACCTTGATGTGTGATGGGGTTAAATATTGAACAAAAGTAGACCACATGCAACGGATTACTCCTACTACAATTCTGATTGGAACATTCATTCGATTGAAACTACTTAATCAGTTTTGCCAGTTTGTACTTTAATTTTTATTTTTACATAGAACTGAAATAAATGTGTATGCATGATATCTTTGTGAGTTCTCAACCAATTTTGTTCTATAGATATGTGAATAAGATGTCAAGTCCAAAGTATTGAAAAATCAACCATGAATATAAGTAGGCTAATAAAAGAACCAAATTTTGATCGTTTTATATTTATAGGAATATGATTCCACAATGCGGAGTTCACATTTCCAAGTCATGAATTTATTGATGAGCCTCCTTGATAATTACTGTTACATCTCTATCTTTTCAAGAAAGAAGCATAATTTATATTATTGAGTACTTAACTGAACAATATTTTCTCTAATTGTGTACGTCTGTATGCAAGATATGTAACGAAAGGAAGGACGTACAATTTCGGAAAATATATATTAATAATATTGAGGGTGATGCCCACATAAGCTCTTAGGCTTGTGCGTGGGTATTGAGTGAAAGGAATGATGATGAGAGATGACGACTGGGCTACTTTTTAGGTAGTCGGGACCGACGGCTTATTGTTTCCTCCGAAAGATGGAGTGGCCGTATCCATGTGATTGTGCTATGGTCAAAAACTTTTGCCCGGGTCGAGTTTCGAACTCGAGTTCTCTTGATTGTCATACCGTTGCGTAATCACTTACTCCAGTGGTTCTCAAAGTGTGGGGCGCGACCCTAAAGGGAGGCGCGATGATTCTTCAGGAGGGGCGCAAAGCTTGGTTGAAAAATTATATGAATAATTTACTTCTAAAATAACTACTATAAGCATCTTTCTTC
Organism: Nilaparvata lugens; assembly: GCF_014356525.2. NCBI lineage: Eukaryota > Metazoa > Arthropoda > Insecta > Hemiptera > Delphacidae > Nilaparvata > Nilaparvata lugens. Next base: position 45,979,129 of record NC_052507.1, read on the forward strand.
TCTCATTCTTCTATTCTCTATTGATTGATACAATAAGTACATCATCAAAATTGAAGGGAGAGAAAAAATAATGACTTTCCCGAAGCACCCCACCACTCTCCCACATACCAGTGAAAGCATTTTTCAAATGATTGATACATTTTTGAAGGACATTGACATGTATTGGAGCAAATGTGTAGGAATTTGTAGAGATGGAGGTCGGGCTATGTCAGGAAAGTACACTGGACTTCGAGGGTTGATCAAAAAGGTAGCACCAGAAGCTAGATGGACACACTGTATAATTCATAGGGAGGCTACTTCAGCTGCAAAAGGTATGACTCTTGAACTTGATGGAGTTCTACATGTGGTCGTTGAAACAGTCAATCTCATTAAGGCTGTTCAGTACACTTTTTTTATTATTCAAATTGGATAATATTTTTTAATAAATAATTGTTAAGATCATTATAAGAGTGAGAAAAACTGAAATTTTTAAGTGGTCCAATAAGCGAGTTATGGGTTGTTAAGATCATTATGAGATCTCAACAATTATATTGAAAAAGATTATCCAATTCAATAATAATAAAAAGGTGTACCAAAAACATTAAGGGCATGAAGTCATGAGTTTCTAGGATTCTCTGTGAAGACATGGGCTCAGAACACACAGCTCTACTGTTTCTTACTGAAGCTCGCTTGCTATCAAAAGGAAAGGCTTCAACTAGAATATTTGAGCTCATACATGAAGCCCTTATACTTTGGGAAAAAGTCCTATGCTTGGGAAAAACCACCAAAACTGAAAGTTCTTCACCAACTCAGATTTTTTGCTGCAATTAGCATGCATGGTGGATATCTTTGGGAAAATATATGTCCTAGCCAAGTCTTTGCAGAGAAAAGATGCAAACATTCTGCAATGGACTGAAATGATGGAAAGCTTTGTGAAGAAGCTAAGTTTGTATGAGAGCGGTTTCAAAAATGACAACTTGGAGCTATTTCCTAATTTAAAGCATAGATGAAAGAAACACTTCTTATTGCTTATTCCGTGTATAACACACTGTATGCTTATTCCGTGTCTAAAGATTATTACTGAAGAAATGTATCCAAAATTTCATACAAATGTATCCAACTCCAGCCAATGAGAAGAAATACGTTTTTGAAAATTGAGAAATCTTCAAAAGTAGTTTCGGAAAATATTTGTATAAATATAAATATAGCTTGTTTATTTAATATAAATATAAACTTGAATGGTTTGGCATGGATTCAAAACCCATTTAAATTCTCAATCAATGAGTGAAGAAAACCTCATTGATCTCCAAGGTGACTCTGTGCTTAAAATGAAGTTTGAAGAATATTCTCTCACATCCTTCTGGATTGGTGTGCAAATGAAACACCAAATATTGAGTGATAATGTATTGAGGATATTGACTCCATTTGCGACAATTTATTCGTGTGAAACTGGGTTTACTGCTGTAACTTCCATGAAAAGTAAATATAGATGAAAACTGGTTGTGACCCAGGAACTTGGAGTATCGTTATCAGAGCTGACACCTCGTTTCAATAAACTCTATGCGAAAAAAACGAGCTCATCATTCACACTTAGGCTCTTTTTATTGTTCAATTGCAACAAAAATAACAACTATGTACGATAGTACCTGAATGAATGATAATTTATTGTATTTATAAAATTAGTTGTTTTATTATGATTGAGACTATCGCCCCATTGGGTTATGTATATGTGCTAAAGTCAACTAAATAAATATTGAGTGTAAAATATGTAGGTAATATACGTACGTATACGTATATGTACAACATGCACAGTAGTCTATGCTTATACATGTAGGGGGGCCCGGCTTACAGCTGAATCATGCAGGTGGGGCTCGAAAAAAGTTTGAGAACCACTGACTTACTCCAACGAGCCACCCACGTTCTCTCACTCGCTCTCTCTCTCTCTCTCTGATATGTCCAAAGCTCCGCCAATTTATGTAGATGCATAACAATATGATTATTATCTATAGTTATTATATTACAAATTGCTTTTTCATATAATATACAGTTCAATAGTTATTTTCTTAGTCTATATAATGTAAATTCATCTATAACTTTGCTGTATTGTAAGCTATTGTATACAAGTGTATAAGCCAGTATATATTGTAATCTACATAAATAAAGTACTCAATCAATCAATCAATCTCTCTCTCTCTCTCTCTCTCTCTCTCTCTCTCTCTCTCTCTCTCTCTATATATATATATATAGAGGAAGAAGCCTATTGAGATTTGTAACATTGATGATAATTTATAACGAAATAAAACTTCTCTAAAGGCCCACATTCACGACAGAGCCAAATCCACAGAACATATCCTCCAATTGGCTAAGAAACAGCTGTTGGTGCGAATCAGCCAATCGGAGGATATGTTCTGTGTATTTGGCTCCGTTGGCTCTGTCGTGGAAGGGGGCCTTAAAAGAAGTTCAGTGCTAATCTGAACAATTTCATTATTGTTATCTATGTTGCAGCTGATATTTAAAATAAGTCTTTTTCAGTCGATTCACTCGAGAATGGTTGGGGTTAGAGTAGCGGTTTGTCGTCTTGGCTGTCGCGCGGAAATCTTCACATGAATAAAAAGTTCGAAGAGGGCTGGAAATGATCTTTCAATTGAGGCATCCTTGATAAGTCAAATATAATATAGGTTCAAAACGGTTTCTGAGTACAGCGAATTACAGAGTACCCAAAAAGAAGTCGAAATTTGATCTCCATTTCTAATCTATTGACATTTATGTCAAAACAAAGCCTCTGGCAAAATAAATAAATGAATTTATGTGAATGATTAATAAATTTATTGAGAATGTGATGCCTTACCAAACAATTATGTTCAACAACTGTCTAATTATGATCTTTCAAAACAAAAAAGTATAATATCTCATTCCAATATTCTATCTTCAAGGATTACCGTGCTTTGTTTTTTGGTTATTGAAAGTAGAACTTATCTAGTCCCAAATTGTATAGACACATCCTCTCCTTGATTTTCAATGAATAAAATAACGTAATGATAAAAAATAGTATCTTGGTCATTGGTTAGCCTCTCATCAGCAAGGTAATCATGAAAGTATCAATTGATCGAATTCAAAAAAAAATATTCATTCATCTACAAATCACATTTCTCCCCGGATAGTATGTTGAAAGTATACACAGAAACCTCCTCATTTTGTGGCTTTAATGTGCAATTATTATTAAACCTCCTCATTTTGTGGCTTTAATGTGCAATTATTTTGCATCCACTGCTCGAAGTAACTGCTATTGCTTTGGCCTTGAACTCTCAGTGAACTGATGATTCAGCAGTCAGTTCATTTTCAGCATAATTTAAGGTTTTCTCAGCTCACAGGTGACAGCTCAGTTTCAGACATGACGTTGCAATTGCACACGAAAAGTAATTTCGATAATCTAAATAAGACATGGGTAATGCCTGCAAATCCGAAGTTTTGAGTGTTGCCAGCGAGTATCAATAGAAATTTCCAATAAAAAAACGCCAATACAAAAATAAATAAATAATATAAAAATGAATGATCTTTTAATAAATATTCATACTTGATCAACATGAAATTGATCAGTAGGCCTATGTATAATACCATATCATGTATTTTTTGCATACATCCATTCTTCTGAATAGGCTACATTATTTTTAATTTTCATGTGAATAATATTTACAACAGTTTTGCATCACAATATTTTATTGTAATCAGTCATGATCCTTTTTTATTGTGTTATCCTTCCTTAGACTTTTTACTCACTTCCAAAATCTTGATGAATGGATGCACATTCGATAATTCCATTGAGTGTTCGATTTAATCTGAAGTAATAAAATCTTGAGCTTGGCATTCGAGGCTCAAAAATATCTCAACATATCCTTACAGCAGGCTACCCACAAAAGTTTTACATTATAACAACTTAGTCATTGTAATGAATAATAATTTTTATATCATATTTTAAACTTTTCACTCTATTCCATACTATTTTCCTCACTTCAAGTCTTCTGATAAATGGATACATTCATTCGATAATCCATTGATTGTTTTCATCAATGAATTGGCTTGAGATTGGCATTCTAGGCTCAACAACAGCCAAACATAATATTATTTTTTTGAATGCTCTAATCGTTGTATGTTTCGAGTGTTATGAGATGTTCTAATTTATTCTATTTGCAAAAGTATGAGACATTTTCTAAAACTCGTGAAACATGAATACAAATTTCTTGAGTTATTTTAATCTATTGCAATACACCATTAATATTGAATTAGTTTTTTATTGTTGTACATAATTTCTTAATGGAAAGTAAGCATCATACAGCATATCTCTTGCAGTTATTGAAGGCTTGATTAAATCTTATTGATCTTTATTAGATAATCTTATTGATTATCTTGATTTGAATCTTAGCCTTGCAAGATGAGTGTTGCAGCCAAAACTTGTGTTAAGAACCGGTTTTCTCCCCACTTTGTAAGTTGAACTAAACACACAATTTCTCCTCGGATTGTGGGTTGGAAGTGTACACACCATTTCTCCCCGGTTTGTGCATTGAAAGTGTACACATATTTCTCCCCAGTTTGTGCAGTGAAAGTGTACACACATTTCTCCCCATTTTGTAGGTTTAATGCGTATTTTTTTTTCAAGTTAAAATAAAAAAAAATTTACAATTGTATTAAAAACACATTAATATACCTTCTAAAACAAAAATTGAATCTCTAACATGTGTGTAAATGTGTGTAAATCAGCCTCCCCGCATTGTATGTTCATTTCTCACCTCCCCGTTTGTGGCCTTGTTCCAGTATGTGTGTGTGTACAGTTTAGAGCAAGACAATATAATCTTCACAATAGAACTTTAAGCATGTCAATGTAATTGCTTTATCACAAATATTTTCAGTTTGTTAAAACAATCAATAATTAGATAAAATATTTTTTACTTTCGTGAAGGTTGATGCTGCTGCAGCAGCTGCTGTTTCTGACGATTGCAGTGAATCCATTAGCACACACACACACAATGATTTTTGCAACAAACTTAATCGAGACACAACAAACGAATGCAAGCAAAATGCATGGAAGACAACGCTTTTATATTGCCACTACTCACACACACACACACACACACACACACACACACACACACACACACACACACACACACACACACACACACACACACACACACACACACACACACACACACACACACACACACACACACACACACAACATATTGATTGCAATTATAATATGCACAATAACTTTCTCACAGCTGTTACTTTGACAGATGTTGATTCTGTTACAGTTCTTTGCAACGAATTTGCAAGGTGCAAACAATTTAGCCGTTTTTTCCTCAAGCTGATAAAGCATCTGTACTAAAATTTTGCATACAACATATGCATCAAACAGATATACTATTTTGTTATTCTTGCCTTCTATAATCATCAAGTGGATAATCATGAATCGCAAAACTTCAACAAACACTCCTGCACCGCCGAAATCAATGTAAGTTCCATACAAGTTTTGTTTAGCAAACTAATCACTCTTCTTCTTCTTCTACACATAAAATAGTTTTCTTTGCTAGCACTGTCAATAGTCTTCTACAAACTAAACTCTACTGTTATATAAATACACTGCTGTTAACATTCTTCTTCTTCTTCTTCTTCTTCTTCTTCTTCTTCTTCCTCTTTACTCATTGTTCTTTTTTTTACAAATTCACAATTTGGCGATGATTGTATATGTAGATCAAACAATTGGTATTGATTGATTGATATGTCTGCCCACATACGACATGCACTGCGAATAAGACCAAATCCATTCGAATTTGAAAAATCAATTCCATAGTAAAAACCATCAGTTGCAAGCTGTTTGAAATTTTTCGGCAAACAGTCTATTTTCATAAATGAATTTTCATGTTCGTATTGCACATCATAATCTGGTTTTTTCTGGAAAGTTGTTGTTCTAATATTGCCGACAAGAAAATTATTTATGAAACCGCATTTGGGTGACCATTTTTTGTGCTCAGAAATAGCATAATCAGTGACTTCCCAATTTTCCAAAACTACATTGCAAAAAACACATTTTGTTCTATCATGCACTTTTAAAAAATAGAAACCTGCTTCTGCTAGATGATTGGGTTTAGGATACTGGTGTGGCCAAATCGTTTTATTACCATCAAAAAATGAGTCAAGCCTATCTATTTCTTTAAAGTAATTTACCGCTTTTTTCTCAACTGTATTATCATCATCATCCATACAATGAATACAACGCTTTCTTGCTTGCGGCAACATTTGTGTTAGTCAGCAACTGAAAAAGAAAAATAATATTATTATTATTATGTGTTTTCAGTCGGCACTGAGGATGGCAATGCTGGAGTTGCACTCAATTACTTTGCCTGACCACTGTAGTTAAATTGTTACAGCTGTAACAATTCAACTACATTTTAAAATTTTTAAAAATTTTGTAAATTTTTGTATATAAATATATATATATATATATATATATGTTGTTGATGTTAACTTACCTTGTGTGCGTGTCTGCCAACTTTGTGTGTGTAACAACAACAACTGATGTGCAATCATTGTTGTACTTGTCTATTTATAGTCTAAGTCACGCTCAGTGAATACACGCAAACTTAGTTTGTCAGTAGCAGTTGCAGCAGCAGCAATGAAGACAGGTTATGAATTAATTATTGTTATATTCATAATTTATACACAATTAGTATGATATTACTTTTTACACTGTGTAGTAGTAGTAGTAACCAAACAGTAAAAGACAGCAGCAGCAGTGCTGTCAATTTAACCGCTTATAGAGCACATATATTATCTTATATAAGACTATGTGTTCAATCTAAAATGAATTATAAAACAACGAAATTATTTGATGATGGACTAGACAAGTGGTATGCTTATATGAATGATCAACGAAAGGTAATATGTGATTTTTTCAACAATTATACATCATGAACAGTTGTATTAACACAAACCCAGCGTCAGGTGATAGTATATCAAATTTTCTGCTAATAACAACATTTCAACTTTGTAATATATTTGAGGTGGGTGACGGTTAACTGAATTTCCTATTTAGTATTAATTCAACATTGCTATTGAAAGGATGGTAGCAAGAAAATCAATGCATCGTCGTCGTGGCGCTGGTATTTTATCAAAACTTAGTGGATTCGCCTCAACTGCCCTTAATAAAATTGTCGACAACTTACCAATTGAATTGCATATTCCACCAAACTATCGCTTTTGTGGCCCGGGCACAAAGTTAGATAAAAGATTGAAGAGGGGGGATAAAGGAATTAATTCATTAGATGAAGCATGTAAAGTGCATGATATAGTGTACGCACAGCACAGTGATAACAAGACATGAGCAGTGGCCGATCGTCATTTGGCTGACACTGCATGGGCTGTTTTCAAAAATCCAAACACTGGTTTATCTGAAAAGGCAGCTGCATATCTAGTTACAAATTTGATTAAAGCAAAAGCTGCATTTGGTGGTGGCGGCCACGGCCGCAAAGGAAAACGGAAAACATTAGGTTGGAAAAATAATTTATCAGAGCAAAGAAGTGCACATTTATGACAAAAAGCAATCAAACAATTGAGTAAACACATAGCTGGTCAAGGTTTTTATTTAAGACCATATACACTTTTGAGTGGTGATGGTAGAATCATCCCAAGTCCAAGCAGACAAAAGATTGAGAGGAGGAGGAGAAAAACTGCAACAAAGAGGAAGAAAACATGAAGATGAAAGGACAGCTGTCAAATTATGATCTACAAGATTGGGCTGATATTTTAGATATTAAATTACGTGGAATTTATATGATTGATACACTGCCAAAAAGAATTAACTTCAGTGAAAAAGCAATTATAAACTTGGACTCGATCATGAACAGTGGAACACATTGGGTGGCTTATAAAAAACATACACATAGAGTTTATTATTTTGATCCAATTGGTAATTTACAGCCACCTGTTCAATTAATAGACTATTTCAAACAACAGCCAAATGTGGAAATTTATTTCAATTATGATCAATTACAAAAACTAAATAGTAATGTATGCGGTCATTTTTGTCTTTTATTTCTTGCAGATGTGTTTAGTCAGTTGTAGAAGGTGGTAACACACACACACACAATGGTTGTAATAACATTATCAAACAGTAGTAGCTGTTCAATAGAAGTACTACCCACTGTATTAGAGCTTGATACATGCTATGAATATGAAATTGGTTTGATTAATTTATGGACATACAATAGTGTACCGAATATAATCAAAAATGTCAACTCATCTTTTAAGTATGGCGATAAATTGGTTGATTTGGATACAGGTTCCTATGAAATTGATCGTATAATAAGTGAAATAAAGAGAAAATTAAATGTTGATAGTACAAATCTCATTCTACAGGGGAATAATACGACAATGCTATGTGAATTAAAAGCGGATAAAGATGTTGATTTAACAATGAGCACTTCACTAGCTGATATACTTGGTTTTGATAGAGAAATTCTAGTAGCAAATAAATGGCATTATTCTAAACGATTAGTGTGCATCACAAATATAACATCGTTCCAGATTAGTTGTAATCTAGCATGCGGTAGTTATCGAAATGGAGAAGAGGTTCATACAATTTTTGAATTTCTTCCAAAGGTTGCACCTGGTTTTCTAATAAATGAATCACCAAATCCAATTATTTATTTTCCATTGAACACACATAGAATTCAATCTATTGTAATTCAGATAGTTGATCAGAATGGTAAACTAGTTGATTTCCGCGGCGATAGTATAACAATAAGAGTTCACATTAGACGGAAGGAGTGAGAGAGAGAGGAAAGATGAATGCAAGGTGTGTTAGAACGATGTGCATTAGTTTTGTGTGAACAACCAAGCGAGAGAATGGGTTTCGTTATTTATAACCTAGCGCCAGGTGCAAGTAGGTCTGCTAGTCGTCAGCCGCCGCCGGCGCTTAGTACTTATCAGTCTGTGAAACTGATAACACATAATCGAGCAAGGTTTTTAGAAAAGCTTGGTTTTAAAGTAAATTGGAAATATGTCATTAACACACGCAGCTGCAATTAGCGACATACTAAATGTTGAACAAGATATACACTATTATTCAGATATAACAAAATTTGATTATCACACACATGCTCCATATGTTAATTTGAAATTTCATAATAATGACGAAATTCACATTTCAAAATCATCACACGATCTTATTTCTTTAGTTGCAAAATCTTTTCTTATTGTTGAAGGAAACATTACATGTAAAAAGCCAGGTGAAGAAAAAGAAGACCCGCCCGTTGATGCACAATATATGCTCAACTCAAATGCAGTAGCACATATGTTTGATGAGATACAATTTGAATTGGCAGGTACAGTTGTTGCGAAGAGTCGTCTAGTGGGTATTACTTCATCTATAAAAGCATATTTAGTGAAAAAACAAATCGATAAAAATACATATGAGCTAGCAGGATTCAATAAGGGAGGATTAACACTTAGTAATAATAGCTTTGCATTTTGTGTGCCATTAAAATTACTTCTATCATTTTTTGAGGATTTTCAACACGTGATTTTGAATATGAGACAAGAGCTTGTACTATTGAGATCGGCAACAGATGTTAATTGTATTAAATCTTCTAATGCTACAACAATGTCATTGGAAATAACAAAACTGCTTTGGAAAGTACCTTATATACATGTAGATGATCATTTAAGATTGGAATTTCTAAAAATTGTTGATCAGGATAGGCCATTGAAAATTGCATTCAGAAAATGGGATATTCATGAATACCCGCAATTACCCAGTTCAACTTCAACTGTTTGGACGATAAAGACGGTATCAAAGGCTGACACACCACGATTTGTAATATTAGCATTTCAGACCAACAGGAAAAATGTAATGTCAAAGACAATGTCCAATTTTGATTTGTGCAAATTGCATGATGTTAAACTTTTCTTAAATAGTGAATATTTACCGTATGATCGACTAAATGGAAACAAACAACTTCTATACAAAATGTTTTTGGATTTTGCACCCAGCTATTTTAATTTAGGAATTCATACCGAGCATGGTACAGATGTAGATTATAAAACTTTTACTGATAACTGTGCAATAGTTGTACTCGATTGTTCACATCAAGCTGATCATTTAACATCGTCAACAGACATTCGATTGGAAATGGAGTTTGCAGAAAATGTACCAAATTTAACGACTGCATATTGTATTTAATAAGTGACACATTAGTGGAATATAAACCATTAAGCGCATTAGTTCGCGAAGTTCAGTAATTTGACGCAAGAGTGTGTTTATGAACAGAGGAGGAGGAGGGGGGTATATATATAAGTGCGTGTTTGAACAGTAATTACATCAGTTGCGCGATGAGTAGCCATCCTCAACCGCCATCACCATCATTATTGCCAAAAGCTAAATTTGATGCATTTGTACAAAGAATGTGTGCTGGTGATGGGCAACAGAAGATGGATAAAGAAGGCAGCAGCAGCAGCAATTCGACAGAATTTCAAGAAATTGGTATACAATGCGACATGGATAAAGAAGAAGAGGAGGAGGAGGCATCAAGAATGGAGAAGAATTGCCACGAACAGAAAAGTGATTCTTCTTTTGCTGTAGTCGAGTTACATTTTTTCAAAAGTGATGATAACTTTATCATTATTAAAGAGGTAGGCATAATCGATCACAATCTACGCCATATTGTTCTACACTTTAAATCACCATTTGCAAAAAAATTACTGAGTAGAAAAATGTATTGTGATGTCTGTTGGTTGGAGCATAACTATCATAAAATTAAATGGGATCAAGGTGATTTGACTTATTCTGATGAACTGTTAGCATCATACTTGCAGAATTATTTCACAATCTATACAAAGGGAAGAGAAAAATCACAGTTTTTGAAAAGGTTACACAACAATGTACAAACTATGCCGGAGAACTTTGAAAAACCAGACTATTCAATGTTTACAGATTCTTGGTGTTCTAGTGTATGCAAAATTCATAACAAAACGAACAATGCTCGTTGTGCACTTTTTAGTGCATATCATTATTTGACAATCTTGTTGAGTAAGAAGCAAACAGAGAGAAAGGAGAATAGTGCAGTAGCAGCAGCAAACAATTTGCAAAATTCCGATTATACATGTGAAAATAATAGAATGGAAAGTATGAAGCATTGTAATCTATACACAAAACAGCGAAGACGCAACTATGCACAACAAGGATTCTATTTTGATGGAAAAAACATTCAATGTGTTTATTGTGGATTTGATTTGAATTCGCATAGAGCAAGAGTATGCAGTCTAGCATGTAGCGAAGGTGGAGGGGGACGGCAGAAACAAATAAATTTCACTGTTCTTGTACCGCTCATTTAGATGTGAAGCAGCAGCAGCAATGAATCCTCAAACTTGGTCTTATGCACCAGTATGCTTGGAAACGAAGCTACAAGAGTTTATTGAATGGTATGAAATGTGTGAAAAAGCAATACATTCTGCTGAAGAAGGAAATAGTATAAGTATTGCTAGACAATTGAAATCAATATTTTTAAATTTGGTGAATGTTAGTGATATCAGTGATTATTTAGCTTATTATAGACCATTTAGATTGAGTGTAGACAAACTGATAAAAATTGAAGAAGAAATATTGTTATTGTTACGTGGAAGTGTGGAAGAAGAAGGGGAGCTAGTAGAAAGTGAGAGCGTAGAGGAAGGAATGTGTAAATGAGTAGCAGGTGGAGCGGTGAACATGGAAGGGGTGAGCAACAGGCGAAGCGGCAGCTGTTCAGCTCAGTCTTGAACCGACAACAGCTTAGTTCAGTCACGCGCGCGCCGCAACGAGAATCATGGAATATCAACAGCGAAGTAACAGTGGAAATGATCGACATTTCAGTATGAAATCTTTCAATTATATTTCAAAAACAGAATATCCGACGGTCTCACTCAAAGAACTTGTGCACGATTCATGGTACCATGTTGTACACGCTAGATTGGTGAGAACACAACAAGGACAACGTATCATCATGAGGTTATACAATCTTGACAGTAATGGTGACTATTATTGTAAAGTTTACTTACCTGAGAAATTTCTAAGTGTTTTGAATGTGCAAACACTTGATGATTTCAACAAACAAAAACTCTTTCTAAAGTGTATACAGCGAGAAGGTAAATCGCCTCTTGTTCTTTTAGAAGAAGAAAGGAAAATTTGAAAAAAAAAAAATAAATAAATAGAAAATAAAAAAAAAAAAAACCTATTCCAATTTGTGCAATAGGCCTAATGTTGATAAACACATTGTAAAGAATAACTATAGTAGTATGTAGAATAGATTATCACTATATACAACCTATTATAGAAATTCAATTTATGTTTTTCAATATGGGGATAGCACATTAAAAAAAGCGCCACCATTCCTTTTACAGCATAGTGTGAGGAAAATAACATCTTATATTTCGACAAAAATATGAAATGTAATTTTTTTCATTCTTCCTGTGGTGGAGGAAAAAAAGGATTGTCTAACTGTAGAAATTCGTACAAAGTTATAATAGAAAAGCAAGCTAGTAGTAGTAGTTGCGAGTTTTGCGCACCAGTAGTTGCAAGTTTTGCGCACCAGTAGTAGTATTGCGGGCTCTGCGCACCAGTAGTAGTAGTTGCGGGTTCTGCACACCAGTAGTAGTAGTTGTGAGTTTTGCCCAGTTGAAATCTGAGATTTCAAATATCTGAGATATCTGAGATTTTAAAGATTTTAAAGATTTTAAAGATTTTAAAGATTTTAGAGATTTTAAAGATTTTAAAGATCTGAGATATCTGTGATATGTTGGCAAGCCTGCTGCTGCTCGCCCAAGCAGGTTGTGCACCTGCTGCTCAACAAAGAAGGGGGACAAAATGGTCGTCCTATTGGTGCACCTGCTGCTGGTCAGGGGAACAAGCCTTCCTATTGGTGGGGCGTGTGCACCTGCTGGTCAACAAGGAAGGGGAACAAGCCTTCCTATTGGTGGGGCATGTGCACCTGCTCAACAAAGAAGGGGAACAAAATGGCCATGTGTGCCTTCCTATTGGTGGGGCATGTGCACCTGCTGGTCAACAAAGAAGGGGAACAAGCCTTCCTATTGGTGGTGGTGGGCACCTGCTGGTCAACAAAGAAGGGGAACAAGCCTTCCTATTGGTGGTGGTGAGCACCTGATGGTCAACAAAGAAGGGGAACAAGCCTTTCTATTGGTGGGGCCTATTGGTGGGGGCAATTGGTGGGGGACTATTGGTGGGGGTGCCTTCCTATTGGTGGGAGGCCGCCATTTTGCAGATGGTGGGGGAAATCCGCCATTTTGGACACGCCTCCTCGCTTCCTATTGGTTAAGGGGGGGGCTTTGGTGGGGGGCAAAATAGCCGACACATTGGCAGGGGGGGTGGAGTGGGGGAAATCCGCCATTTTGGCCACGCCCCCAACCAATAGGAAGCGAGGGGGCATGGCCAAAATTGCCGACACTAGGGCTGGGGGGGTGGTGGAGGGGAGGGGGCGGGGTTTTAGGCCATGCCCCTCGTCACCTATTGGTCTTGTGCAGAACTCTCAAATCTACACTACTGACCATACTTCTGTATTTTTGAATTTGCATATAATTTAGATATCCACTTGGATTGGAGCTGACCCTAGCCTCACTACTATGCAATAATATGATTCAATATAGTCCATGCTAATCTGCTAGGTTATTGCATAACGAGCATATATTATAACTTCAATTATTCATTTTATATCTGTTATACAAACTGGGTATTGTATAGTGTTCTGAACAAAGCTCAGGCTAGAGCTACCAGAGGACTGTAATTTACTATTTAAATAATCAAATACAAACAAGGGGCAAAATTTAATCATCAATTTGAGCCAGGTTATTTGTACAGGTAAACTCTACATTAATGAACAATAAAAAAGAGCAAAAACTCACCAGATTTAATCCAATCTTGATTACTTGCCCTTCGAAGCCTTTATTAGGTGTTTTGATCAGGTTCAGGGTGGGATGAAATCTGGGAATGAGACAGGTTCTGGCTTCCGGGCTGTATTTTCACGTTCAACTTGCAGGCTATGCAAGTTTGAGCTTTGTTTGAAACACAGTTCAAACAAAGCTCAAACTGGATTCTTTATAAATTCAAATCCGATTCAAATTAATTCAATTCAACACTATTTACGCTGTTATATTCATAATTCACACACACTACACTCAAACAATTATTTACAAGAAATTTCTGATCGAAATTACATGACAAAATACAAATTCGGTCTTGCACAACAACAGGGTGACTAGACAAGACAGACTGGGGCTTTTACATCGACAAGGTCAAAACAGCTGGACGGTCTGCACTGGCGCAAACAAGCCTGCTATTGGCAGAACTGCAGTCTGGCATTTTGGCGCTACAGTTCGAATTCTCTGGCCAGACCATACCCCCGCCTCTGAAAAACTTTTTTTCAGCCAAGTTACAAAAACTGAAAAAACCACAGAAAGGAAAAAATCCAGACATGCCAAAAAGAACAAAAAACACCAACACCAAAAAACAACACAAAGAAAAAATGCAACAAGCACAACAACTATTGAGTTGGGAGTGGATATAATTGCATTTTACTAGGTCGAACATGGAAACAACTATTACACTTAAAGACACAAATACAAATAGTAGAGTGAGCAGACAGTATCCAGAATATCTGTCTGATCAAGGACAACAATAACGGAGGTCTAGCATGACAATTCTTCTTGTGAGGATAATCAATCAACATCAATACAAAAGCATCGGATTTTGGTAAGATCATCTGATGACAAGTCTCAAATTCAAGTCCAGCATGAGACAAACGACCACCGATGCGAATCACACCTTTATCAATGAATGGAGACAGGCGACGTAGGCGCATAGAACAATCCTCTCCCTTCTCTAATTGCACAAATTCAGATGAAAAATGTATCTTCTGTACCACTTTACATAGATACCTCTCAGCAACATCAAAATCTGATTCTTCTGATTGGGGTAAGATTCTTAAAAATTTGAGAACAAGAATTACAATTCTCAAAAGACGACCATAATCCGAACAACGACCAATCAATGAATATATTGCATTGCTGTTACAATCAGGATATTTTGTGACTGTCAACACTGACGGTTTTTTCGCCTCCAGTGGATCCACTATCTCTTCCATTTCATTTTGGACGGGCCAATCGCATTCGTCCTCTGCTATCCATGATGGACCTGAGAGCCACAACGGAAAGTTCACAAGCTCAACTGGTGATAAACCTCTAGACAAACAGTCAGCGGGATTTTCAATTCCGGCAACATGCATCCACTCCTGTATACAAGAATCCTGTATTTTTGTGGCGCAATTACCAACAAAAGTTTGCCATTCCGTGGATGGAGCATTGATCCAACACAAGGTGACTGTAGATTCAGAGAGTGTGACAATACGAGACACATGACAATGTTCACTAATAATAGTGACTACTGAATTCATGAGTTCTGTCAACAAGAGTGCCGCACACAACTCCAAACAAGGTATTGAAACAACTTTAGATGGTGCTACCTTGGACTTTGAACACAATAATACAACTCTTGGCTCCTCGCTCTCCTTCTGCGACTTCACATAGATAACTGCACGATAACCAGACAATGATGCGTCACAAAAACCAATCAAACTGATGTGAGAATCCTGAAACAAACCAATGTGACGTGGAACAGCAAATTTCAACAATAGAGGCAACTCTTTTTGACAATTCTCCCAAAGAGTGCAGATAGACTCAGGCGGCTTCTCGTCCCAATCCACTCCTAATTTCCACAGTTTCTGGACAAGACATTTTAGAAATAATGTAAACGGTGACAAGAGACCAAGTGGATCATAGATACGAGCCATCACTGACAGAATAGAACGCTTAGTAGCGACGACCTCACCACTCTTGACTGAAAAATGAAACAGATCAGTACTAGCTTGCCAATTCAATCCCAAGATAGCCAAGGAGTTGTCTGCTTCGAAATCCTTGTACGAAAACGATTTCTCTTCCTCCAAGAATTTCTCCAACATTGATGATGAATTTGGAGTCCACTTTGTGAGCAAGAAACCTCCTCCCTCAAACAGCTGCTTGGACTGACAATACAGCTCCGCGGCCTCTGACTCTGTGGTGACAGATGTGACTAAGTCGTCCATGAACATGTCTCTTGGTATTCTCGCCTTGGCTGCTGGAAAACGATTTCCATCCTCCTCTACAAGCTGGTGGACAGTGCGAAGCGCCAAATATGGAGAGCTTGAAACACCAAAAACAACACAATTGAGCTGATAAATTTTGATCGGATCCTCCGGCGAAAATCTCCACAATACACACTGATAACGACGGCAGGAATCCTCCACTAATATCTGTCAATACATTTGTTTAATGTCGGCAGTTAGTGCGATAGGGAACAAACGAAAATTACCTAACAAAACAAAAATGTCAGTCTGCAATTTGAGACCAGCATGAAGAACCTGGATCAATGACAAACCCGATGATGTTCTGGAACCAGCATCAAATACAATTCGGATGGGCGTGATAGTGCTGCTTGCTTTCACGATGGCGTGATGCGGTATGTAGTAACCACCTAGGTCTGTCTGATCTGCTACAAACAACATGTGACCCTGACGTAGGTAATCAATCAATATTTCATGATATGAAATATGAGTATTGCTGTCAAGCTCTAATCGTCTCTCCAAAGTCAGCAGTCTGCGTTTGGCGACAGCATACGAATCTCCCAAGCTGCTGGGCGGCTCCGCAAATGACAAGGCAACAGCAAAACGACCAGAATTCACACGATGTACAGACTTCCGAAAATTTACCTCACACTCCAACTCTTCCGGTTTCAGTTGACAGCTTGGTGCAGGGCATGATTCCAACTTCCAAAAACGTTCCACAAAACTATCCAACGATGAACTACTAACAAATGGACTACAGATGGCTGTAAAACAATTCGACACATTTGTTGTTGAAGTGAGAATCGGCGCTCTCCCCATCAGAATGTGACCAAAGACACTATTAACAGTCATCAATTCGTGTGATTCACCTGTACTAGGACTTCCACGTAGCAAGTGAGGAACTAACTCCGTACCAATGATGCCATCTATTCTACTAGGAAGGTAGAATTATTGTCAGCCAGTGTGAGATTTTCAAGATGATGAAGTTTGGATCTGTTGATTTCACAAGAAGGCAACATGTCGATGACTTTATCTACCACTGTGGCATCCATCGAAAACTTGACGGTAGGATCCAACTTCGACTGAATTGACACAAAAGTACGACCTCGAACATCACTAGTACCACCACCGAATCTACGAACAACGGTTTTCATGGGCTGGAATGGTAGTCTCAAACGCCGAAACAATTTGGCTGTAACAAAATGACACTGACTCCCGGTGTCAACCAAGAAACGAACATCACAAAGCTGATCATTACAATCTCGAACATGTGCAGTGACGGTCGACAACACAACAGTCAAATTTTCTACATCATTGGATGTAGAACAACAACTAATAGGTGATGTGCCACCTGCCTTGGAGTTCGACGAGGATGCAACACCTTCATTGGAACTTGATCTGGAAAAGTGCAATAAAGAATGATGAGATTCTCGACATTGAGCACACTGAGTTTTACTATGACAATCTCTACTCAAATGATCCACATCAAGACAACGAAAACAACAAAACTTTCCTTTAATCAAACAATAACGATCCCAAGGAGTCATTTTCAAGAAAGTTGCACAATCTACTAACCGATGACCCGGTTTTGAGCACTTCAGACAATTGGGATTTTTACTAGATGCATCGTTAGATGAATCATTAGATTGAACCACAAACACCTTTGATTTATTATCCTTCTTGTGCCTCATATTAAACTATTCAGTCTGTTTCTCATCAGAAGGAAGAGTCTTAATTTGCTTTTCAATGAATTTGACATAATCGGTATAAGTTGGCATAGCCTTGTCACGGATGGCTGATTCAAAATTTCTACGAGAACTTGGATCCAGCAATCTCAAGCCATGATAGAGGAAAATCGAGTCTGACAAATCAGTGAGTCGCAATCTCTTCACTGCATTGATTGAACTTGTACCAAAATTTTGAGTTATTAAATGGAATTTATTCTATGTTAAGTTAGTAGTTTTCAGTTCCCACAAAGATAGTAAATTTATTCTTGTTCATTGGCAACTTAGCCAGCATTTCTAAAATCGTTATAATTATGATCAGAATCTCATTAAAGTCCTTGGTTCCCACGATCCCACTTGGAATTATCTATTCTCACGACAGACCTAGACGCCAGAAGTATGCTGATTCAATCCCATAATTCTAAACTTGCAAAAGGGAAATAACTTTTCTCGCCTAGTTTCCTTCTTGCTTGAACGTATCACCTTCCTTATTTACTGAGGAGAAAGAGAGTGGGCGAAGAGAAATTCACAGGCGATCGGGTGAATATTTTAAAGTTATGGGAAAACTGATCAGTCTGGAAGCCTCTGAAAACTAGGAGAGCGATCACTCTAATCCCAGCTGTCATAGTGTTAACTGTTTCTTGAGATTTTCTTACAATTTCCAGTGATATGTTTTCGTTAGGGGGTACATTCTCATTCTCTCCAGGAGAACTTAATTGAGTGTCCAAGTAAATCGGACATCTCGAAGTTACTTTAAATGTAGGCTAAGAGTAATATTTAGAGGTAGAGTCCCCCTTATAGAATATACTAATGGCTTGAGATAGCTTTAATTGACGATTGATTCCTCTATACTTCGGATCTCCAATACCCCTTTTGGGTTTCTGTATCGAGCTGAGAATTTCCATTGTAAAAGGGCCGGCAACTTCTTCCAACCATGGATGGAATCGTACTTCATTGAACGCTGATGAGGAGAAAACAAGACTAACTCCCTTTTGGATCTGTCGCCGCAACGCCTGAACATTCCTGGAGGACGACTAATCATCTTCACCCTTCATCCATCTCCGCCAGGGACTCCGGACATCGCGACCACAACTACAAGATGAGTACTTGATCTTTCCCCACCAGAATTCAATGTGTCCCTTAAATTTTGGTCTCTTAAAGACGTAAAAATAATTAAATTTGGTCTCTTAAAGACAAAGATAATCTTTAATTGAAGAAAGTATTTATTGTAAAGTGTTGTTTGAATTTAAATATTTAATATAGAGGCAATCAATCGTCAAATGATTTTTATTTCAAATTCCTCACCACTAGAATAGTACTAGAAATTTCACTAACCCCTCCACCATCGGGGTCTCGCATGATTTCCAAACTTAATTATAGTTGTCTGAGAATTTAGGTTCTCAAAAGACACTATAAAATTGGTAGCAGAACGTACGGTTAATTAGCAGTAGCAGCTCGTGATCTTCTAGCTTGGGGGTTCAACCTCATGATCTATTGGAGAGAAAGGTCAATAGGATATAGAGTATTGCGCATAATCAAGTGTAAACGTGATCAATAATAATTACACCCCAAAGGTTGAGCTTATTTTCTACAAATATAAATTCTTTGTCCTGTTCATATTTTTCTTGTTTGATTTTTACTTCGAGAGTGGGTCACCATTATGTTTTATTTTACACCTACCCTCAATATTAATATTGTTTGTATTTAACAAATACTGAACCTTATTCATATTTCTTCATCAAAATGCTGTTACGGTAACACAATAAATTATATTCACACTCTCACTAAAAGAAAATGAACACACTAGAAATACTCACGAATACACAAAACACACTAGAAATTACTATATTCTTCTACACGCAAAACAAATTTATATAACGAAAAATGCAGTGAGATCTATCACAACTGTAAACAGTGTATACCCATAACCATACCATATAACCTCAAAACTGTCACGCTTAGGCTACTTCTTGTTTACCGAATGCTTCACTTGCCTCGGCTAGGTTCGGCTACTCTCGGATGAACTCGTGCAAACTTGGTTCACATAGGAATGTGAACCAAATCCGTGCTAGCAAACCGATTCCCCTCCTCCTTTACACTACCATACCCAGCCCTGTTTCTGGGTTCACATCGGGAAATGAACACTGCTTTCCATCTCCACCATTCCATCGTCATTCCATTCGGTGCTGTTTCAAGCAAGCCACTCCGGGCTCTCAGGCACCGGCCGCAAAACATCGACATTAAGTTTACGTAGATGAAAAATGTTGTGATGTAATTTAATGAGTATAAAATAGAAATATAATTATTTGAGTTGCAAATTCATCATTGTATAGGAAGTTGATTCAATTCTGGGGGTTCAATGAACCATTGAACACATAGGACGAGCCGCCACTGTTAATTAGTGAATTTTCTGGTACTATTTTTGTGTTGGAATTGGAAATTTAAATTTGAAATGGGAAAATTGAATTCTGATGGAATATTATTAAATTAATGAAATTTAAAAGTGATTTAATGAGTAGCGGTTTCCAGACTATCAGGTTCCATTAATTTATCTAAAGTAGGAAAAATTTTAGTGATATTGAATTATGAAGCTTTTCAATTGTGTAGGAGTAATAAGTATTAATAATTAGTAGATTTGATTATAATAGGATAACATGGCGGTTACACTGGAGATAGTGAAAACGGCATTTACAAGTAACCGTGTAATTAATTCATTTTTGTCTCATAAAATTAACCCAGATGTATTAGTAAAAGATGAACTTCTGTTCGAATTGGAAATCCTAGGTTTAGATAGATCGGAAATGCAAAGTCAGACAGTTGATTGTCTGAGAACTTTGTTTAGACAAAAGATCGCTGACCTCACTGAACGTAGACAAGTGTCCTATGAAACGTTAAGATCTCATAGCACAATAAAAGAAATTAGCTCTCGAATTCTATATTTATTGGAAGAACTTGAATCAATGTCAGAACTGACTGGAAAAGAAATTGTGAAATTAGAATCGAAGATTCTTCATTTCATTTCAGTGATTGAACAATCTTTGAAAGCCTTTCCAACAATAACACCAGATAAACAAGCCTTCTATCATTGCTCGTACTGTAGATTTGCAAAGTAAACAAGTTAAGAGTAGGCCTCCTTCTCCAGCTAATATGAAATCGCCTAGTGCATTCTCATTTCCAAATACATCAAATGTTGTAGTTTCAAATCAGCCAGGTACAAGTAAACTATTGAATATACCTTCTGTGAACATAATAAATTCGCCAACTGGAGAGGTGAATGCAGCTGCAGGCCCTGACAATAATATAATTTTGAGTCAAAATCAAAATCAGGTACAACATTCAATGTATTCAAAAATACATAACCCCATTGAATCTTTGACTAAAAATTTGAAACCTACTGATGGTCTGAACATTCATGATTTGTTATCGTTTCTAACATTGCACTAAAAATTCAGTCATTTTCTCAAATAGATGACGGCCAGATGCTAAAACTATTAGTGCCATTCACAGTTGGGCCTCTATGCGATAAAATCACTATGGCGATCAATTCAAGTCACTCTTTTGATAAATTCCACCAGGAGGTTCTGAACTATTTTGTACCACAGAGACTTATGTCTACAATAGTCAAAGATCGATTTTATTGACTGCAAGCGCCGGTTGAGCCTATATCAGCTTACGTGGTGTCGATAAAAGAGAGTGCTTTGCTATTGAGATTGGAAAAATCAGAAGCTGAAGTCGTATCTACAATATTAAGTGGTCTGAGTCCTCACGAAAGGTCAAGGTTAATTTTCATGAACAAACCTACAACTCTAGCTCAATTAGATGAAATCTGTATCCAGGCACAAAATTTACATTTTGCAGACATCGAGAGAGATGCTTTCTATAGGACTAATAAGGATAATAACAATACACCTCAATTTGAAAAGAGACCCATAAATAACTATCCCAACAGAGGACACAGGCAGGGATTTGTATGCTATAAATGCAATGGACCCAATCACATTGCAAGAAATTGCACTAAGAATTTAAACTCCAAACTAGCCTCATCAACAAAAAAAAACTTAGTGTCAAAAGTAAATAAAGTAGAAAAACAATCAAAATTGAAATCATTGAAAAATAAAATTTCTAATTCTAAGAAACGTTTCATTCAAAATTTGCAAAGAAAATCTGAAAATAAAGTGTGTGGGATGATTTATTCTAACAAAGCTCTTCCCTTTGTACCAGCGAATTTCAATAATGGTGAAACTACATTCCAATGTCTAGTTGACTCTGGTTCAGCGTTTTCAATAATAAAAGCCTCCACACTTCAGGAAATAATTAGCAGTAATAAACTTAAAGAAATTGAGATCATTGAAGATCAAGTTATTTGTTCGACTGCAAACTCTTCTAAATTAGTTATGGATACGTCGTGCATTTTGAAAATTGAAATAGAAATATTCTCATGGAAATTCCGATTTTTAATTGCTGATAGCTTGCCAGTTGAAATAATTTTGGGATGTGACTTCATAGAGCACTCTCAGATCCTTGTGAATTTAATAAGAAGAAACTTTTTCTTTGACTTCAGTCCTCACTTGAAATTTCCTTTAATTAATAAAGATTTTTCTAACAATTCCGAAATTCAAGTCCATAATATCATGGAGAGACTGGCCCCAATGGACTTATCGCATTTGAGTTATTTTGATAGGAGTAGTCTAGAGAAATTGATCAGTAAACACGCAGATGTTCTGACTGAGAAAATTGGATCAACCGATCTAATAAAATATGATATTAAATTAACATCCAACAAGGTTGTCAGATCTCAACCGTATTCTATGAATCCAATCAAGTTGGAATATCTAAGAAAAAAGATTCAACAGCTACTAGATGAAGATATAATTGAGCCCTCAACATCGCAGTACTCGTCACCCTGTTTATTGGTGCCCAAACCAACTCCAAATTCTTATCGTTTGTGCATTGATTATCGTCGCCTAAATAAGGTAATAGAGTTACAGTCAGCTCCATTAGGAAATCTTCACGAATGTTTTCATTATTTTTCGAATGCTAAGTGGTTTTCGTGCATTGATTTGACTAGCGCTTATAACCAAATCCATTGACTGAAAAATCGAAGCATCTAACAGCGTTCATAACACCATTTAACTTGTATCAATTCAAGCGTTTGCCATATGGAATCAGTTGTGGATCAGCTGTTTTGACCAACTTAATGCAGAAATTGTTTGGTGACTTGCGTTTCAAGGGATTATTTTTTTATTTGGATGATTTGATTATATATACTGACACTCTCGAAAATCATTGGAAATTATTAGATGAAGTTTTCTGTAGATTAAAACGATCAAACCTGACAGTGAACCTCAGAAATGTAACTTTGCTGCTAACAAATCAATTTCCTAGGTCATTTGGTTTCTCATAATAGTATTTCATCGACCCAGAAAGAACAAAACCAATTGTTAATTTTCCTGTTCCAACTAAAGTAAAAGGAATTGAACGATTCTTGGGAATGGTGCAGTTTTTCTCCAAGTTTATCCCCAACTTAGCACAGATTTCAGCCCCATTGAATGCCTTGAGGAAGAAAAATGCGAAATTCATATGGAATGATGAATGTCAAAAATCGTTTGATAAACTAAAACAGATTCTGTCACAGCCTCCGCTTCTAAAAATGGCTGATTTCAATGAGAAGTTTATTTTGAGCACTGATGCTTCTTCAATTGCAATAGGATGTGTGTTGGGTCAGATGCAAGATGGAGCTTTTGCCCCAATCGCTTATGCATCACGCACCCTATCACCATTAGAACGAAAATATTCCACCTATGAAAAGGAAACTTTAGCTGCACTTTATGGAGTTGAGAAATTCAAATATTTCCTTGAACATACAAAATTCATTCTGAGAACTGATTGTAATGCACTGCAATTTGTCTTGAACCACCCAAAGCAACTTGGTAGGATAGGGAGATGGGTTCTAAGGTTATCTGCCTTCCAGTTTACTACAGAGCATGTGAAAGGCGTTGACAATAAGGTCGCCGATTGTTTAAGCCGTATGTTTGAAGACTCTCCTCCCGAAGTAATAGAACAGAATTTATGTAGTATAAATTCAGTAGATTTCCCACTCAGTTCCACTGATATTTCAACCTATCAGAAGCAGGACGAATTTGTGAAGGAGATAATGCAATCAGCGAGTGCTGGTAGTGATATTTTTCCGTATCAAATAAAAAGGGAATTCTAGTATGCAATGTTCGAAATTCAACTGAACCAAAAATAGTACTTCCCCAAGTTCTAAAACCTATGGTTTGCAAGTATTACCACGAATCTTTGTTTGGCGCTCATCTAGGATATACAAAAACTTTGAATAAAATTAAACAGGTTTTCACTTGGAAAGGAATATCTAAAGATGTAGGAGTATTTATTAAGAACTGTAAAATATGTGCATTATCTAAACCAGCACTCAAATAGTACTTCCCCAAGTTCTAAAACCTATGGTTTGCAAGTATTACCACGAATCTTTGTTTGGCGCTCATCTAGGATATACAAAAACTTTGAATAAAATTAAACAGGTTTTCACTTGGAAAGGAATATCTAAAGATGTAGGAGTATTTATTAAGAACTGTAAAATATGTGCATTATCTAAACCAGCACTCAAATAGTACTTCCCCAAGTTCTAAAACCTATGGTTTGCAAGTATTACCACGAATCTTTGTTTGGCGCTCATCTAGGATATACAAAAACTTTGAATAAAATTAAACAGGTTTTCACTTGGAAAGGAATATCTAAAGATGTAGGAGTATTTATTAAGAACTGTAAAATATGTAGGAGGTCAGTGGGCGAAGAAGGATATCTTGGTTGCGCAATTAAGGGATTGGTTCAAGTGCACCTCAAATGAACTATTCAAGTCAGCTGTAAGCAGGGTGAAAATTGCCATCATGATAGCAACCTCGCCATGGAGACGGCACTGAAGAAGAAGAAGTAAAATATGTGCATTATCTAAACCAGCACAGAAGGCTAATTATGGCTATATGGCTTCCAGTGTTGCTTCTTACCCAATGGAGAAATTATTTATAGATTTTGTAGGAAAACTCCCAAGATCTTCTAAAGGTAATTGCATGATTTTTAGCTGTCTCGACGCTTTTAGTAAGTATTGCTGGCTGATTGCAGTCAGAGAAGCCAATGCTAATACCGTTTGCAATGAACTACAAGGATTTTCACTAATTTCGGTGTACCTAAAATAATAGTGTCAGACAATGGACCACAATTCAAATCTAATATATTCAATAAGTTCTGTTTTCAAAGAGGCATTTTACATGTCACGTGTACTCCATACCACCCTCAATCCAACGCTGTTGAAAGAGTACATAGGAATTTGAAATCTGCACTTATTGCATTCTCTTCTCATGACCACACAAAATGGGATGTACCACTCAGTTGGTTACCTCTAGCATTTAATTGTAGCTTCCATGAAAGTAGTAAGTATACTCCTTATGAGTTGATATTCAGGCATAAACCAACTCACCCACTCACGAATATATGGGTAATAGATGAAATACTGCCCCAGAAATTCAGTGAAAATACGAGAAAATTGTGGAAACAAGCTCATGAAAACCTCTTAAAATCGCAGAGTAAAGCGAAGGAAGATTTGACTTACAAAGAAGTAGAATCCCTTTCAAAACTAATGATAGAGTTTTCCTGAAAGCTAATCCAATTAGTAGAGCTGCTGATAAAATTTCGGCAAAGTTAGTACAAAAATGGTCTGGCCCATTCATAATAAAAGAATGGACTTCACCTGTATCTGTAAAGTTGTTTCCCATGGATGGAAATACATTCATACGACGTGCACATGTATCACAATTGAAATTAGATAAGAGCATTAATACAGGAGACACATAAGAAATCAGGTGGACGCATCTGAATTTCGTGACGGTTGTATCATGTCTTTAAAAGTTGTAATAATTGAAAGTCAACTATAAACAAGAGAGAAATTTCCTAGGTAGTAATATAAGTTCATGGCCATGATTATAGTGATAAGAATATTAGGAAGATAAGGCTAAAATAGGATGAATAAGTAGAATTATTATAATAATCGTAATTGGAGTATAATCTTATATAATATCAAATTTTTATATATAATCAATTAAATTATATCGTTGTGAATAAGGCATAATCAGTTTATTATTGTGTACTCAAGTAGGATTATTCAGTTAGGTTGTAGTATTTTATTCATGTACTATAGTATTCATTGGCAATATAGAAATAGGTTAGTAGTGTTAATGTGTAACTAGATTAAGTATTGAATGAAAAGCTTGATATATCGATAATTCTCAGAGTAGGCTAGTTCATTTTTCTAGTAAAGTTTCATGATAATTTTGTTGGTATTATGATACCGTCAGTTGAGTAATTTGTGTAATGTTGACATCGAGCGGCTAGCTCCGTTCAGAGAGAATAGGATCCAGACAGAGTCAATCCAATTTTCTCTGACTGCGTTCGACGTAAGTTACTCTCGCACACTCTCTCTAACAACCTTCATGACTTGTAGTACGGTAGTAGTAAGTGTTTGCTCGGAAAACCAGTCAACGACGCTAGATTGCGCTGGGCCCGCGCTTTTCTTCGTTTCAACTGATTCCGAACACTGTGGATTCTCCCCACACCCTTTCAATTGGCGCGCTCACCTATTCAAAATTTTGGTAGTTTTTTCATTAGCGTCCAACTTTCCTTTAACGGGGGGAGAATCTGTACCAAAATTTTGAGTTATTAAATGGAATTTATTCTATGTTAAGTTAGTAGTTTTCAGTTCCCACGAAGATAGTAAATTTATTCTTGTTCATTGGCAACTTAGCCAGCATTTCTAAAATTGTTATAATTATGATCAGAATCTTATTAAAGTCCTTGGTTCCCACGATCCCACTTGGAATTATCTATTCTCACGACAGACCTAGACGCCAGAAGTATGCTGATTCAATCCCATAATTCTAAACTTGCAAAAGGGAAATAACTTTTCTCGCCTAGTTTCCTTCTTGCTTGAACGTATCACCTTCCTTATTTACTGAGGAGAAAGAGAGTGGGCAAAGAGAAATTCACAGGCGATCGGGTAAATATTTTAAAGTTATGGGAAAACTGATCAGTCTGGAAGCCTCTGAAAACTAGGAGAGCGATCACTCTAATCCCAGCTGTCATAGTGTTAACTGTTTCTTGAGATTTTCTTACAATTTCCAGTAATATGTTTTCGTTTGGGGGTACATTCTCATTCTCTCCAGGAGAACTTAATTGAGTGTCCAAGTAAATTGGACATCTTGAAGTTACTTTAAATGTAGGCTAAGAGTAATAAATGAAGGTAGAGTCCCCCTTATAGAATATACTAATGGCTTGAGATAGCTTTAATTGACGATTGATTCCTCTATACTTCGGATCTCCAATACCCCTTTTGGGTTTCTGTATCGGGCTGAGAATTTCCATTGTAAAAGGGCCGGCGACTTCTTCCAACCATGGATGGAATCGTATGTCATTGAACTCTGATGAGGAGAGAACAAGACTAACTCCCTTTTGGATCTGTCGCCGCGACGCCTGAACATTCCTGGAGGACGACTAATCATCTTCACCCTTCATCCATCTCCGCCAGGGACTCCGGACATCGCGACCACAACTACAAGATGAGTACTTGATCTTTCCCCACCAGAATTCAATGTGTCCCTTAAATTTTGGTCTCTTAAAGACGTAAAAATAATTAAATTTGGTCTCTTAAAGACAAAGATAATCTTTAATTGAAGAAAGTATTTATTGTAAAGTGTTGTTTGAATTTAAATATTTGATATAGAGGCAATCAATCGTCAAATGATTCTTATCTCGAATTCCTCACCACTAGAATAGTACTAGAAATTTCACTAACCCCTCCACCATCGGGGTCTTGCATGATTTCCAAACTTAATTCTGGTTGTCTGAGAATTTAGGTTCTCAAAAGACACTATAAACTGCAAAACCCATCCAAAATTGCAATACAACCTGCCTTTGATTCTGATTTTATTGGACGAAATTCAAAAATTTGTTTGAAATAGGCATCGACTCGTGCCCATGGATTGTTATAGCCGGTCAATAATGCCTGCCAAATTATTTGATAATTGTTAGCCAATGGTGGCAAATGAAGACAAATATTTGCTGCTTGTCCAGTAAGTCTACTTACAAGATATTGGACCTTCTGCTGATTGTTCAAACTCTTGTTGTCATGTACCAATGCCTTAAATAGTTCATAAAACACCGACCATTAAGTCTGGTTCCCATCAAATTTCAGTAGGTCGATTTTAGGCAGTACCGACTCGGACACGACCGGCTGTGCACTAGCTGCTGTAGCTGCCAAAGATTGAGCAATAGCATCAGTCGCCTCTTTCTGTTTGAGAGTGTTAGCCGCTACTTCAATATACTGAAACAGATCTAGGTGTGAGTCATTGAATGCTACAACATGATCTTTATTCAACTCAAGTTCCAACTCATTAACCACCAATTCTGTCTTTTCATAATCCGAAATGGTCTGAGATACCCGAGGATACAAGATTGAAAATTGCTCAGCAACTTTTGGATCAGAGACATTTTTAGACAGGTCATAAATTTTTTGCAATCTGGCATACAATTGTTCCAGTTTAGCGCAATGCACCCTGATTTGTTTCTGTAATTTTTCCTCCATCTTGAACTCATACACAAAACAATTCAGCCCTGACAATACAAACAACAGACAATAAAACAAGAATGAGTTCAAAACTAGATGAAAGGAAGAATCACAACTAGTAAGTTATCGAAGTTAAACTTTGATTATCAATTCACAAGATAAGTTACTGCTGAAGAAAAAACTATATGATTAGATAATGTTCTTCCAACAACTCACAAACAAACGATAACTTGTTGAATTGAACAAACAAATTCATGCTGGTGATTAACCTTCACTAACATGTATAAAAATGGACAATTCAAAATTCCAACAAACAAACAAATTCCTGAGAAAAATAGCACAATGCGCCTAGTTTCAGGAAATTACAACTTCAACTGAAATAAATTTAATTTCAGACAAATACAAATTGACAAGAAACCTTGCTCTAGAACAAGGCTACAACAAACTTAAGTTGAGCATAGATCAGACCATTCTCAACATGCCAACATTGGACAAATACGAAAACTGCTTGAATCCAATGTGTGTGTGAATTAATCAATGAATTACAAATTTAAATTCATTCTGGCCTGGCAGGATCAAGAAATGTTCTGAACAAAGCTCAGGCTAGAGCTACCAGGGGACTGTAATTTACTATTTAAATAATCAAATACAAACAAGGGGCAAAATTCAATCTTCAATTTGAGCCAGGTTATTTGTACAGTTAAACTCTGCATTAATGAACAATAAAAAAGAGCAAAAACTCACCAGATTTAATCCAATCTTGATTACTTGCCCTTTGAAGCCTTTATTAGGTGTTTTGATCAGGTTCAGGGTGGGATGAAATCTGGGAATAAGACAGGTTCTGGCTTCCGGGCTGTCTTTTCGCGTTCAACTTGCAGGCTATGCACTGTGTTTCAAACAAAGCTCAAACTGGATTCTTTATAAATTCAAATCTGATTCAAATTAATTCAATTCAACACTATTTACGTGTTATATTCATAATTCACACACACTACACTCAAACAATTATTTACAAGAAATTTCCGATCGAAATTACATGACAAAATACAAATTCGGTCTTGCACAACAACGGGGTGACTAGACAAGACAGACTGGGGCTTTTACATTGACAAGGTCAAAACAGCTGGACGGTCTGCGCTGGCGCAAACAAGCCTGCTATTGGCAGAACTGCAGTCTGGCATTTTGGCGCTACAGTTCGAATTCTCTGGCCAGACCATATAGTTTACAAACTCTTATCATTTATATAATAAATAAGGTATATTTTTGAATTAACTCACTTTTACCGCCAGTCAGTTACTGTATTTTGATTGGTGTATTCTAAACTTACAAATGTATTCATGTGCTGAGTGGGATATATCCCATTTCCTTAATATATTCATTCATTTTATACATTTGGTCCATGCTCATATGACATGATAAATATTTTTGTATTTTCTAAAACGTTATTTCTTTTACACTGCCATGCCATGCTTGTTACTAACCCTCTGATCACATTTCAAGCAAATGCTATTTGTATGCAACTAAATTTGCCACAGGTGTCTGGCTAATTCTCAATTTATACAGCTTGACCAATTATATAGGTTGCCGACCAGTAAGTACCAAAGAAACTAACCTCAAAAATTATTATTTTATATTATTAAATAAATAGCAATAATATTTTCCTTTTCATTTGGCTGTTCAAAACTGTAGCCTGGATACCCTCTATTATCTAATCTTGTGTCTGTTGACATCGTATCTAGCGATAGCAATACAGCTGTTTGCTTGGAACCTATGAATTCTTTCCATTTAGTGATTTTGATAACTTATTCAAAAAATCTCTTACAGTATTTTATCATTTATAGTCTATTATTTCAAAAGATCTATTGTATATCCTTAGCCTTTTGATCGAAGCTTCTATATTTCATAATAATAATAATGCTAACAATAATAATAATAAAAGTCATGATTTCTAAATTGCCTTCAAAGCATCTGATTAAGGCAATAAATTCTTGGCTTATTCCATCTCTGACCTACAGTTTTGGTGTTCTGAAGTGGTCTGACACTCGTCTGGAACAAATGGACAGGCTTGTGAGGACTCAAATGACAAAAAACAGGGTGCATCACCCAAGATCATCGATGAGTCGTCTATATATGCCAAGGAAGCTGGGTGGCAGGGGTTTGTCCAGGGTTTCAGATCTGTGTGCAAAACTAGAGAGTATTCTATTTCTGCTAATACAAATCTCCTCAGGGAAGTGTGCTGATTGGATGAAAATTATACTGCACTTAACCTGAGGAATCCTAATGGTCGAGAGCC
The DNA here is from genome assembly GCF_014356525.2 of Nilaparvata lugens. NCBI lineage: Eukaryota > Metazoa > Arthropoda > Insecta > Hemiptera > Delphacidae > Nilaparvata > Nilaparvata lugens. The sequence goes on from NC_052507.1 coordinate 46,009,954, forward strand.
CTTGACAGTGCATGATTACAAGGCAGAATGGCAACAGAGGGAACTGCATGGGCGCTACTGCAAGCATCTGTACTCTGATCATACTAATCATGACCTTACAAACAGGTGGCTAACAGATGGAAGTCTTTTCCCAGAGACAGAAGGCTTTATAATTGCTATGCAGGATCAGGTTTTCGCTACCAATGCCTATAGAAGACATATCATCAGAGATCTGAGTATAAGTGATGAATGCAGGCTTTGTAACGCTACAGTAGAAAGTATTCAGCACATAGTTTCAGGCTGATCAATATTGGCACCGAAAGAGTATTTGAGGCAACATAATAATGTTGCAAAAATAGTGCACCTGAAATTGCAGCATGAATTTGACTTCTTTGAAGAAATGCCCCCATACTATTCTTACTCTCCTCCTGCATTTATTGAGAGAAACCAGATTAAGATCTATTGGGATGTTCAAATGATCACTGACAGGCAAGTCATTCATAACAAGCCTGATATCCTAATGTTGAACATGAATCAAAAAGAAGCCTTGATAATTGATGTAGCCACACCAGCAGTTGAAAATTGTCAAAGAACAAGAGGTGAGAGATTGAGGAAGTATCAAGAGCTAGCATTTGAGCTCAAAGATATGTATGGGCTCAAGAATGTTAGAATAATCGCAATCATAATATCTGTGAATGGTCCGATTCTCAATTCAACAGTGGAGAGCTGTAAGGTTATTGATGTCTCAGAAACTCTGGTAGGGAAAATGCAGAAGTCTGTTCTGCTTGATACAGCTCGCATAGTATGCCAAACACTCAGACATACTTGGTAAAATACTTTATCAATAATAGAAAATAATGACAAGAGGTTGCATAAATTTAGCCCCTCTTTGCATAAGCTATCTGCAACTGCGTGAAAAAGATAATAATAATAATAATAATAATAATAATAATAATATAATAATAATAATAATAATAATAATAATAATAATAATAATAATAATAATAATTTTTTTTTTTTTTTTTTTTTTTTTATTCAGATTTCTCTCACATTACATGAATGATATGAATGATAATAATAATAATAATAATAATATAATAATAATAATAATAATAATAATAATAATAATACTAATAATAATAATAATAATAATAATAATAATGATAATAATCAGAGGAAACAGAAACACAGAGTATGAATGGAGTTAACAAACAATGAAAGAATTAGGCCTCTTTCACACGATAGGAGACATGCATCTTGAACACTGAACAGTGTTCATGTTTTTTTGTCGAAGTACATTGAGTCCAATCCTGTCTTTCACATGGTGATCCCGAGCCAGGAACCTCCTTTTGTCACGTCTTCCCCTCTTGAGGCAATCAGACAAATCGCCACTTTCACATGGTGATTCTCTCTCCAGTCATCACTTCACAAAATCTATCTTTCTTGAAAATGAAGATAGAAAGATTCTGATTTCGGATTTGGATTCAGCGACCTCAAATTCTACAAAACTCAAGTCCCGTTTTCGAAAATATCCAAAAACAAGGAAGTTATGGCTGGTGGCTGGTTTTGATAAAGCTTTCTATTATCATAATTAAAATTATATGGTAAAAACGAACAGGTACTGTACCATAGAGTATGTATGTACTGTAGCTATTATAATACAACTAACACTGTATTCGTGTAGGAAACCTGATGGAATATTTATCTTGATTTCTGAAAAATACCCAAAAATAAGGGAGTAAGATAACTTTGAAAAGCCAACGTTTTCCTGCCGATTGACAAAACAGATTAAAAATTATTCTAAGACATATTATGTCTTGAACTAAGAACGTGTAACAGATATCAAGATCACTATTCAAGCAATCAAGCTGTTCATAAATTTAATTGTCTCCTCATGGCAGTGGCTTGCGCCCAATGTTCCCACTTAAACATTTCTGTGATAATCATTAAATTATGATAGAACACATTATCCTATTGATCTTCTTAATCCAGTTACATGCACATCAATTTCTGTAAAATTGATTTTCACCGTTCCTATGAACTCTACCAGGTTCAGCACAACTTGTTTAATATTGATACCTCCCTCTTGTTCGCTACCTTTCAGCCTGCCGCTCTGCTCTGCACCCCACGCCACACATCAACCAAATGAGTGGTTGACCCACCCGCCACCAGGGTGCACCTCAGTCGCCGCCACCCGTTCCTGCGTTTCTATTGGCTCAGCACCGCAGGTGAACTCGCGGACTATGAATAAAAAGGGGCTACTCAGCTACCCTTGATAGCATTTGCTCACTAGCAGCCTTCCACTGAAGAGCCAGAAGAGACCACCAGCCGAGACCACTACCAGAGACCACTACCAGCCGAGATCACTACCGAGACCAGGAGCAGAGCAGCGAGCAGGCCAATGAGGGAACCACGGCGAGACTAACTGCAACCTGAGGTGTCTTCCTTGTCTACTACTCAGCCAATGCCTAGAAGGAACCGAGCCGGCCGCCGAATCCAGAAGAGGAGGGCCCTACGTCGCCTCCGCCAGGTGGAGGAGAGGCTGAGGCTGTACACCGCCGCGCCAGCTGCGCCCCAAGACCTAGCGCCCCAGCCTAACAACTGGCGCGCGGTTCTGGATGCGCGGGTTGGGTGCCGAACCGACATCGGAGTGTGTGCGGTGGAAGCCTACGACCCTGCCTGCCCGGGGTTTGACCGAAGGCCCCTTCTAAATGAGGAAGTGGTCAAGGAGGTCCTCCCGGCAGAGACTCGGCATGACCTCTGGCTAGTAGATCACCCAGTCAGCCTTCTCCGTAGCCCGGGTAAACCAGAGTGGAGACTGCGAACCATTGACTTGAGCCCCTGCCGGCCTGCTCTCGCACCAGACGGACCTGCCCGGGACCCTCGCGCGGCATGGTATTGTTCCAGTCGACGACTACTAAACATCTAGCCTGCCTTGGTCCCTTTTAGGGCCACCAGCAACAATCTTGGTCCCTTTTCAGGGCCACCAGCAACAAACTTGGCCCTTTTCTGGGCCACCAAAAGTCATTTCTTCAGACAGTGGTAACAAACCCCTCTCTCGACCCGACTGACTAGCCCAATTGATGAACGAGCCACATCTTCCGCCATATCAATTATTGGCGCCTGCCAACGTGGGGCCACTCACTGTATGGAGATACAGTAACCCGTTACCACTGTCAAAACTTTTTTTCAAACAAAATGTCAACCTAAATTTTCAACTAAATGTATGTCTTAAATTTTTCATCTAAATGTATGTCTTAATTTTTCACACAAAAAAATTCAAACTTATTTTCTTTCAACAAAATGTGTCTCTGAATGTTTCAATTCAGAATACCTGTCTGGGAACAGGCAATTTCCCAGTGGCGCCCATAACACCTGAACATGGTAGCGACTAGAACCGGAGCCGGAACCGGAGATTTGATGCAGTCAACCAGCCAGCACACCAAGTCTACATTCGCCGGCTGGCCTGCACATACCACTGGTCAAACCGACAGCAGCACGACGCAGCTGCCCGCTTCCACCAGCGAAACCGGGGCAATGCAGCCACCCGCCTTCACCAGCGAGCCCGCTCGACCAACCACCCTGCAACCCAGCGCGCTGACCGTCAACCTGCCTGCTCCACCATCTACCTCTAGTCACACCACTACTGCAACCAGCAACATGGCCAACTTACCGGCTCCAGCCATCTGCTACACCGGCAACCTCAGCCAGCTGACCAGCATAGCGACCCTGCTACCGTTCTTCCGCGGCAAGCTCCATGAAGACCCCATCACCTTCATGCGACAGTGCACCGAGCTGCTACAGGATCATCACATTCCCAGCTATACCTGGGTCATGCTTCTAAAAGCGCAACTACAAGACGATGCCGCTGCCTGGTGGAGAGACTACGGAGAATTCGTCACCACCTGGGAACAGTTCCGTGACCGACTTCAGGCCCATTTCTCGGGAGCCCATAAAATCGCAGCCACTCACACGGAATTTTATGGCACCACCCACAAACCGAACCAGCCAGTGGAGCGATTCATCCGTCAGAAGCTCCAACTACAGCAGCGCTTAGGAACCAACCTGGCTGAAGACGAGGTGATCACCCTGCTCATCAGTCAGCTGGGTTCCGAGCTTTGCACCCTAGTTCGAGCTGCTCGTCCCACAAACTATGAAGAGCTGATCATGATTGCCAACGACCTGGAAACCGACCTCAACAGTCGACCAAAATATAAGCAGCCTCAACCTACGGCACCCGCAGGGCCACCCCATCAAGAGCTGCCGCCGAGGTTCAACTACAACCAGCTTCCTCAGTGTCATTACTGCCTGGCCAAGCATTTTCATTGCGACTGCCCAGAACTCGCGAAGAAACGGCAGGGAAACGGCGATACTGGAGAGACTCGGACTCCACCCCTCCAGCACGGAAAGTAGGAGTCCACTACACTAACGATGAGGTGCAAGACCCGCAGCGCCAGCCTCGCAGGTCACCACCCCAACTACAAGCGATAACCGTCACCGAACCGGCCGGCCAGTCATTCCTTGGTCACGCCACCGTGGATCCTGCCAGCATCACCAAGCCTCCTTCCAGCGTCACCGAAGACCCCTCGCTCTTCTCGGCTGACGGAGACTCTCCACGGTACCTAGCAGCCGCACCTCCACGGGCTATCAAGGATGACCCAGTACCAGTAGTCACCTGGGTCACCGGCTCACAACAGCAACCGCGTCCAGCACACCCTTGTGCGTCAACCACCCAGCCGTCACTCATGACCGTCTCACTCAATCGCCTACCCGTCACGCCACCGTAGACCCTGCTAGCGTCGCTTTTCAATGTCTCCTTCCAATGTCACCAAAGACCCCTTGCTCTTCCCGGCTGACAGAGACTCTTCACAGCACCCAGCAGCCGCGCCTCTACTGGCCCGCGAGAGGACAGCATCACCAGCCGACGATGAGCGCGTCATCGACCACCAGCCTGGGGAGGAACATGAAACTTTGACCCACACGCACCCGCCACCTACCGGGATTGCTGTCATGGACGGAGTCACCAACACTGCCCTCGCCGCAGTTGACGACCAGGTCACCAACGCTGACCCGCCACATTCAGCCACCAGGTCACCAACACTGCCCTAGCCGCAGTCAGCCACCAGGTCACCAACACTGACCCAGCTGCCGTCAACCAGCCGGTCACCAACACTGCCCCAGCCACAGTCAGCCACCAGGTCACCAACACTGCCCTGGCCGCAGTCACCGACAAGGTCACCAACACTGCCGCCCCAGTAGTCAACAACCACATCACCAGCCCTCCGCCCAGCCAAGCACCAAACCTAGCCGTGATCCAGATAGACGGACAGACTCTACCCCGGATCCCTGTCATCCTCGCGGGTAAACAACTACACGCTCTACTCGATTTAGCCACAACGCACAACTTCGTGAGAGCTGCCCACCTTGACCACGGTACACGGATCCAACCGCTGAAGCTACCTGTACTGCTGGCCAACCATCCCACTAGCTGCGAAACGGCCATACAAGGACATCTGGAACTCCAGATCCAACAGCACATTCAAAATATTCCCTTCCTAGGTCTACCTGACCTACGCGAAGACATCATCTTGGGACAACCATGGTTTCAGGAGAATAAGGCAGTGCTTGACTTTGAGCAAGACAGGCTAATCTATGGCGAGACGCAGCGAGATACGATCTTCTGGATAGTGCAACCACCAGTCTCAGTAGAGATGGACACTCACCTGGTTGACAAGTTACTAGAAGACACGCCCAGCGACCAGCACCGACGGTTAACAGTATTACTGCAACAACACGCAAAATTGTTCATGGAGCAGATGCCACCCTCCATCACCACGGCCGCCACCATGACAATTCAACTCAACAGCTCAGAAATACGCAGCCAGCGGCCTTACCGATACTCACGGGAGAAACTTCAAATTATCGAGTCCGAAGTTGCCGCCCTCAAGGAACGCAACCTGGTAGAAGCCAGTGATTCGCCTTACAACTCTCCAATCGTCGTTGTCCCCAAGAAGGACGGCACATCACGGTTCTGCATCGATTGCCGATGGCTGAATTCCATCACCGTTCCAGCCACGGCACCGCAGATGACCCTACAGGACGTCATTCGAAGCCTGAGAACTTCAAAAATATTCAGGTCACTCGACCTACGGATGGGATACTGGCAGGTACCACTCGCACCCCAGTCTCGACCTTACACAGCCTTCACCACTCCCTACGGCGAAAAGCTACAATTTAAGGTCATGCCTTTCGGCCTACTAAATGCACCCAGCTGCTTCCAATCCATGATGAACAAGGTACTGAGTGGATACGTCGACAAGTTCTGCTACGCTTATCTCGACGACATCATTGTGTACTCGGATACCTGGGAAGAACACTTACTCCACTTAGCCAAAGTGTTTTAACGGTTAAATCTATACAATCTCTCTGTCTCAGCAGCAAAATGCCAGATCGGCCGCAAGCAACTTGAATACCTCGGTCACATAATCACCTCCGAAGGCAACCAAGCAAAACCGCAGGCTATCCTAGCTGTGACTTCTGCCCAACCACCCACCACCAGAAAGAAACTGCGAGAATTTCTCGGAGTAGTCGACTGGCTACAAGAATTTTTACCCAATGCCGCTGATGTTTGTTCGCCTCTGTCTGAGCTACTTAGCACGAAGACGCGATGGAAATGGTCACCAACAGAAGAGACAGCTTTCCGCCGCCTACAAGCATTGACCGCCAACATCCAACCACTCTGTCGACCAGATTTCTCCAAGACCTTCATCCTACAGACAGACGCCAGCAAGGTCGGTATAGGGGCTGTCCTATACCAAGAAATCAACAATGACCGTAAGGTGATCGCATATGCCAGTGCCAAGCTGAACCACACGGAACAACAGTATCACAGTAACGAACAAGAGTGCCTTGCGGTTGTCTGGGCAATAAAGCGATATCGCCCTTACCTGGAAGGCAGGCCATTCATACTCCGTACCGACAATAAGGTGATTGATTACCTGGTTACAAACTGCAAAGGACAGCTGCGCCAAACTCACTCGATGGGCCCTGCTCCTACAAGAATTTGACTTCACCCTAGAACACTGCCCGGGTAAAGAGAATCAGTTCGCCGACGCACTGTCACGGCAACCCGACAACGAAAAAATTGAGGAGACCAGTCAACAACTAGAACGAACCATGCCTCCCGACATCCTGCCAGTCACCAGTGAACCCGCTACGCTAGCAAGCATTGCAACCGAAAACTGAACTGTTGGAAGAGATTCGGAAAGCACAGGCCACAGATGACCAGATCAACGCGCAGGTGCAACGATGGATGGAGATCGAACCCCGACCGTTGGAGGATCAACCGGAACTGATCAAGTATTCCTCACCAGTTACCGCCTACACAACCGACTCTGGGAGAAGAAGACACGCGACGGTTGGCGAATAGTCATACCGCCCAACTTTCCCACCCGGCTACTATTCCGCTATCACGACGATGATCTAATGGGACATCCAGGCTACGCCGAAACCTACCGAAACATTGCTACATACTACACTTGGCTCCGTATGAAGGTGCAGATAACCGTGTACGTACAAAATTGCCTGCTGTGTAGCTGCTCAAAAGCGTACAACCGGAATCACGAACCTACGCAACGACCGCGACGGTCTACTAGACCATGGGAAACCGTATGTCTCGATCTGATGGGCCCCTACCCACTCTCCAAGTGAAGAAATCGATTCATATTGGACATCACTGATTCTTTCTCCAGGTGGATAGAAGCCTACCCGCTGCCTCATGGCGACGCCAACACGATTGGCCGCACGATGGATACGCACCTGTTTCCCAGATGGGGATACCCAAAAATCATACTCCCCGACAATGGCACTCAGTTTACGGGGGAACTATGGAACGAACTCTGCCTCAAATGTGGAGTCTTACACTACACCACACCAATTTATCACCCCCGAGCCAACCCTACCAAGAGAAGGAACCAAGAACAACACCAAGAATGGGAGAACCAACTACCATCCGTGCTATTCACCCTGCAAAATCGACAGAATACAGCAACAAGATACAGCCCCAGTCAAATCCTGTTTGGCCAAACCCTTCCACGGCCAGGGGAATGGAGCCACTGGCCCGAAAATCAACTCGAACCACACAAAGACCATATTAACCAGCGTCTACACACGCTAACCACAATCCAACGCAAAGCCGTGTTGAACCAAGAAAATTATCTCAATAGGAAGGGAGACCCGATAGCCGAGACACAGCCTCGTTACCAGATCGGCGACCAGGTGCTCACACGGAATCATCAACTTTCAAACAAGGCTCAGAAATTCCATGCGGGCCTAGCACCCAGATGGAAGGGACCATATATGGTCGCCCACAACCAAGGAGCTGTCTACTGGATCACCCGTGACAACGAGACCATCAAGGTGTATGAGACTCAACTATGCCCGGCTCCAACCACCGACCAGCAACATCTCTTGGAATAACAACCCACCTGTTGGGGGAGACCCTTCTGGTCTTATTTCTGTAATTATTGACCACACCCACCTGTTGGGGGAGATCCTTCTGGTCTCACTTCTGTAAAATTATCGCCCAATGGCACTTTTGTATATTTTGTAAACATTGTATCTTGTTTTTGCAATCAATAAATTCTCGCCGTGGCTACCTCAAACGAGGGGGGGAAATGATACCTCCCTCTTGTTCGCTACCTTTCAGCCTGCCGCTCTGCTCTGCTGGCCACGCCACGCATCAACCAAATGAGTGGTTGACCCACCCGCCACCAGGGGCTCTTTTCTTAGAAAATTATCCTAAGACATATTATGTCTTGAACTAAGAACGTGTAACAGATATCAAGATCACTATTCAAGCAATCAAGCTGTTCATAAATTTAATTGTCTCCTCATGGCAGTGGGTTTGCGCCCAATGTTTCCACTTAAACATTTCTGTGATAATCATTAAATTATGATAGAACACATTATCCTATTGATCTTCTTAATCCAGTTACATGCACATCAATTTCTGTGAAATTGATTTTCACCGTTCCTATGAACTCTACCAGGTTCAGCACAACTTGTTTAATATTGATACCTCCCTCTTGTTCGCTACCTTTCAGCCTGCCACTCTGCTCTGCTCCCCACGCCACACATCAACCAAATGAGTGGTTGACCCACCCGCCACCAGGGTGTGCCTCAGCCGCCGCCACCCGTTCCTGTGTTTCTATTGGCCGAGCACCGCCGGCCAATAGCAGCGCAGGTGAACTCGGGGACTGTGAATGAAAGGGGGCTACTCAGCTACCCTTGATAGCATTTGCTCACTAGCAGCCTTCCACTGAAGAGCCAGAAGAGACCACCAGCCGAGACCACTACCAGAGACCACTACCAGCCGAGACCACTAACGAGACCAGGAGCAGAGCAGCGAGCAGGCCAATGAGGGAACCACGGCGAGACTAACCGCAACCTGAGGTGTCTTCCTTGTCTACTACCCAGCCGATGCCTAGGAGGAACCAAGCCGGCTGCCGAATCCAGAAGAGGAGGGCCCTACGTCGGCTTCGCCAGGTGCAGGAGAGGCTGAGGCTGTACACCGCCGTGCCAGCTGCGCCCCAAGACCTAGCGCCCCAGCCTAACAACTGGCGTGCGGTTCTGGATGCGCGGGTTGGGTGCCGAACCGACATCGGAGTGTGTGCAGCGGAAGCCTACGACCTTCCCTGCCTGGGGTTTGACCGAAGGCCCCTTCTAAACAAGGAAGTGGTCGAGGAGGTCCTCCCGGCGGAGACTCGGCATGACCTCTGGCTAGTAGATCACCCGGTCAGCCCTCTCCGTAGCCCGGGTAAACCAGAGTGGAGACTGCGAACCATTGACTTGAGCCCCTGCCGGCCTGCTCTCGCACCAGACGAACCTGCCCGGGACCCTCGCGCGGCATGGTATCGCGCCAGTTGACGACTACTAAACATCTAGCCTGCCTTGGTCCCTTTTAGGGCCACACACAACAATCTTGGTCCCTTTTCAGGGCCACCAGCAACAAACTTAGCCCTTTTCAGGGCCACCAAAAGCCATTTTTCCAGACAGTGGTAACAAACCCCTCGCTCGACCCGACTGACTAGCCCAATTGATGAACGAGCCACACCTTCCGCCATATCAATATCATCATGTTTGATTTAAAAGAATTCATAAGAACGGCAAAAAATCAAACAACAAAAAAGCCAAAGTCTGTGTTGATGGTATACAACATAGAAAGCAAAAGCTCGCGCTTGGTCCATAGTTCTACCACTGAAGATTCATTTCAGCGAGTAAAATCGTCAAGCCATGATTATGTTAGTAGATAGATTGTGACAGAAATGAATCAATCGACAGTAAGTGGAGTAGGAAAAGAGAAGAGAGAGAGAGAGAGAGAGACAATAAAATAATATATATTGGTTTAACACACACACACAAAGTACATTTATATATACAATAGTTATTACATAAATCAATTACATATTCATATTTAATTTCAACATTGATTTTTTGATGTAGCCATGCAAAGCATGGACAATCTGCAATGAACATCTATAGTTATGTCTATCAGCACCCAACAATGATGATGATGATGATGATGAAGACAAAGGCAAATTATTATTAACACTATTCTGCTGTGTTGTAGATGCAAGAGATTCTTGTATACATAGACGTATGTCCTCCAATAATGTAAGTAAATGATGTTCTTCACAATAGACATGTGAAACTGAGCTACTAAATTTCTTTAACAGTCCATCAAGGTTTGGTGGACTAAAATCAGAAGCATACTCACACGAAATATCAATAATTTGAACATAATCGTGAATTGAGTTTGAGAGAAACAAACCATCCAATTGTTTGTATAGGAGAGTCATTGTTTCAAACCCATAAATATATATTTCTATTCCATTTCAATGCCTTTTGGTTGGATTGAACAACCACCCTTCAATTGCATCAACAATAACTTTTTTAAAACTAGTGTAGGGTAGTAATTGCTGTTGACCTATTAGAACACCCTCCCCCCACCTCAGTCCATGTTTATATTGTAAACCATTATCATGATTGTTTGTACTTGTTGACAAGTAGGTATTTGGATACGGTTGTTCAAAAAAATAATGACTAGTCACTACACTTTGGTGTCCACTAACTCCATCACTTGTAGATTCTAGAATTACAAGTTCTTTTGCAACTAGTTCTCTGTTATTGTCTTTAAATCCTTGAATGTCTATTATATATGAATCACTACTACTACTACTACTACAATTATTACGAGGTATTCTAGAAGCTAAATTAGATGTATCATGATGTGCAGGATCAATTGGAATTGCAGGTGATGATGGTGAAGAAGTTGCAGAAGAAGATGATGATGTGTCATTCATTAAATTTGTTGCAGATGAAATTCCCATTGTGCTATGTGTAGTCACTTTCTTAATTAATTTGTCCAACATTATAATCTGTAGAGAACAAAAAACTGTTATGAACCATATTATCACATCACTCTTTTGTTAGTATAAAACAAACACAACTAAACAATTTTTAAACATTACAACAATGAAAGTCATTGTATTAACATCAACATTGTTCACCCTAACACTACTACATAATGTTCTATTATGTGTGGATAGACTAGCAGATCAATACTATACTGATGAATTTCATCAATTACGAACCATTGGCAGACTCGATGAATCCAATAAGTTTTTCTTTCGTCAATGTATTTTGGAAAAGATTTATCTACACAACAATCATCATTATCAGCATCATCCATCAGTTGAAAATGATAATAAAGATGATGATGATGATGATGATGATGTCAACAATATAACTACTATCTCCAATACTCTTGGTATATGGCTGTTGCTGGTGGATTCAAACTAGATTCATTTCTCTGTTCTCAAGTAAATTGTAAATATGACATGCACACATGTCTACATGACTCATTCCCATTTATAGAATTTCTCGAAGCAATTGTAAACAGTTCAGTTGTGAGTTGTGATTCATACTGTCAGGAGGAAGTGCAGTTTAGCAATATCACAGAAGAAGAAGAAGAAGAAGAAGAAGAAGAAGAAGAAGAAGAAGAAGAAGAAGAGAGAAGAAGAAGAAGAAGAAGAAGAAGAAGAAGAGAAGAAGAAGAAAAGAGAAGAAGAAGAAGAAGAAGAAGAAGAAGAAGAAGAAGAAGAAGAGAAGAAGAAGAAGAAGAAGAAGAAGAAGAAGAAGAAGAAGAAGAAGAAGAAGAAGAAGAAGAAGAAGAGGTGTACACCATATCTCCATCACACTCTATATCAACTTCAATAGCTTGCAGTAGTGCCAACCAGTTAACTTTGTTCTTCATCAGCTAACCATCATTATCTTACAAAAATATGCTGTTTGGATGGATAAAAAAGTCTAATTGTTTGAGTCAAAGTTGTTGTCAATACACAAGTGGTACAAGGTGGATTGTAGAAGTTGTGTTTGATTTCAACAATACACATATTAGAGAACCATTCGGTTCTGCAGAGAATTTCCTAGGCATAATGAGCAATACTTTCTTTCATGCCACCAGTATTCATTCTTTCAACAATGGACAAGGATTAGTTATCGATTTTCCCACAAGTAGAACATATTGTGAAATGGTAGAAGCCATTGACCCTGAACTACATGCTTGGATTATTATAAATATTTACTTGATATAGTCTTTTATAAATATAGAGGTAATACCTATTTGTGAACCATTTTATTTTTGAGTGTTGTTCAAGTGAAAACTGTGTGTTATTGGTATTATTGGGAAAGAGAAGTAGTGTTTTCATAATGGAGAATGAGAAGAAGAAGAAGAGAAAAAAGATTGACAATGAAAAAACCGTAATAGCCAAGGAACTACACAAACCAGCTTTGAAAAACTATCCTACAAGACAGGTGACATTAAAGGGACTAAAAGATTTACTACAAGCCGACTTGGTTGAAATGATTCCATACTCACGTCACAACAAAGGCTACAAATACATTTTAACAATAATAAATTGTCTAATCAAGTTTGCACATGCAGTACCAATTAAAAATAAATCAGCCAATGAGATAGTCAATGCATTTATTCCTATACTCGATAGACATGGCAGCACACATAACCTTCAAACTGTCAGTGGAAAAGAATTTATAAACTCAAAGTTTGCCAATCTAATGAAATGCTATAATATTAATCACTATACTAGCTATTCTGATAAAAGAGCTTCAATTATTGAAAGATTCAATAGAACGTTGAAACAGTCAATGTGGATGATGTTTACCAAATGGGGATTTTATAAGTGGATAGACATTATCGATTGCTTAGTTTCCAAATACAATGAAAAGGTGCATAGAACAATTGGAATGCGGCCCATCGAAGTAAATGAAAAACATGAGCAACAACTGTTGGACAAAATCGCTGAAAATCATCGTAAATTCCATCAAAAACTGTCAACAAAGGTGGTAGTGCCAAATTTCTATCCAGGACACTGGCAGAAAATCGAGCCCGGTGACAGAGTTCATATAAGCAAGTATAAAATGATATTTGACAAGGGCTACCTTCCGAATTGGACAAACGAACTGTTCACAGTCACACGTGTAAGATCAACACTCCCTGTAACCTACAAATTGGAAGACTACTGTAAACAACCTATAAAAGGAGGATTCTATGCTGAGGAGCTGTTAAAGACCACTGTGCCCAAAATGTTTGAAATCAATAAAGTTATAAAGAGACAGGGTAATAAGCTGTTAGTCAGTTGGAAAGGTTACAATAATAGTTACAATTCTTGGATCAATCATTCTGATCTGATCTGATAATGATGATAAGAAGAAGAGGAGGAGGAGGAGGAGGAGGAGGAGGAGGAGGAGGAAGAGGAGGAAGAGGACGAAGTAAAAGAAGAAATAGTGTACTTGAACTTGTTGAAACTGAACAAAAGCTTCCAGCTATCGATTTTGATTGTATTGTTAGTAGAAATTTTGAAACAACAGGAAAAAAGACAACTACAACACAGTTCTCTATTTCCAAATCATGTGAGATGCATTATATGTGGACCATCAGGCTGTGGTAAAACAGACGTTCTATTCAACATATTATTCAATCCAAATGGAATTCGATTCTCAAATATTTACATATTCTCCAAAACAACATTTCAAGATAAATACAAATTTTCACGCACCATAATGAATGGTCTTGAACCAGAGCTCAACCATACAGAGTGTGACACAAGTGATGAAATTCCACCACCCCACTAACTGTCACCCAACTCTATAATTATATTTGATGATGTAATTTGTGAACAACAAGATGCTATACGACGTTACTTCACAACAGGAAGACACAGCAATGTGGATTGTTTTTATTTGGCACAAACCTACAGCCGTATACCAAAAGAATTGATAATGAGACAATGAGACAATGCCAATTTTCTAATTGTGTTCCAACAGGATCAGTTGAATACAAAACACTTGTTCAGAGATCATGTGTGCAGTGGTGATATGTCACTGGACAAATTTCAAACCATGTGTGATAATGTATGGTCATCATCCACGCATGTGTTTCTAGTTATTGACTGTACATCTGACAAGGATAATGGTCGCTACAGACAGGGATTTGATGCATTTTTAGTCAGTGCACAACCAAAATAACTTCAGTCTAGTGTCAGTTATTGTGATGGAGGGGGGTGAAGTTGTCCTTGGTGCTGGCAACAGCAACATAAGTAAGAAGACTAGGAAAAATATGGAAAAGAAGAAGAAGAAAGAGAAAAAGAACAGAAAACTAAAGAAGAACAGTAAGAATGTAAACAAATTGACTACTACTACTTAGATAAGTAAGCTGAAACATTATTAAAACAAAAACATAAAGCATTTACACGAGATTTATCTTCAAGCGACGAACAAAACACTAAACGAATGCTACCACTCTTGGAACCACTCAAGGATATCACAAATCTTATTCTCAACCATAGTGATGGCAGAACAAACACTTCAACAGCATCAATACTTCAACATCAGCAATCACTATATCCTGAAACAAATTACTTTCATCAGCAACACTCTTCTACACCGTTATCTCAATCAAACTTTGGAAAACGTAAACACAGCTTTTCATCTACTACTTCTCTTCTACCTTCGATTTTGGAGAAAAGTGACAGTGCGAAGGAGAGCGGAGACAACAATGAACAATGGGAAAGGAAGATAATAGGACCGTGACAGCTGCAGTATCTACAGTAAAGAGACGTTTGATGCAAGACAATGATGATGTTAATAAAACTAGGGAGGAGGAGGAGGAGGAGGAGGAGGAGGAGGATGAGTAGGAGGATGGGGATGAAGAAGAGGAGGATGATGATGAAGAGGAAGAGGAGGAGATGGTAGAGGATGATGATGAGGAATCTATGTTACGTGTATCACAAATGACACTATCCAAAAATACTAGGCTATATTGGGCAGTTATATTTTGAGTTGGTTGAAAAAAGAAAAGGAGATTGATCAACATTTTGGACCAAGAATCAAACCATTTAGTGGAAAATATTTTTTGGGTAGCAAAGTCATGTCATTTGACAATGGTGGTAAAGAAATAATTCTAAGTAATCCTAAAAGAGATGATCAAACTGGAGAAGGAGTTCAAAAGTCTCCAGTTACACAAGGCCTATGCGAGTTGATTTTCATGAAAACTCCCAACATATTTCTAGTAACTGAAAAAGATAAACACATTTACAGACAAATTCCTATCTGGACTAATGTTTATAGAAAAGGTTATCGTACCCATGGAAAAATTGATAATTACAATCAAACAAAGTATAAGTCTATAATAAAAAAAATACTACAACTCGCCAATGTAGATACTCCAAAGAAACCAACAACAACAACAATAGCTGATGGCACCAACCTGCTGAAAAATCCACCAGCATCATCACCAGCTCATACACCCTCCACCAACACCACCACCACCACTACTACACCATTGTTGCAAAAGAAAGTACAAGGTCGAGGATTGAAAACTCTGTTCAATATTGTTCCAAACAGTGACAATGATAATACATTCATTGACTACATTTACTGGAGTAACCCTAATGAGTTGATTGATAGGCTTCACCTGCTTGATGAATCACACGCAGTTGGCAATACTGGTCATCAAAACGAAATCAATTCTTTTTTATCAAAAAATGATTTGAATTAAATTCTTCAAATCAATTCGATTTTAGAAGAACTAATTGAAAATGGATACATAGAAGGCATTGCACCTGCACCAATTTAAGTGAGGAAGAGGAGGAGAAGGAGAAGGTGGATGAGGAGGGGTGAGGAGGAGGAGGAGAAAATGGAGGAGGAGGGGTGAGGAGGAGGAGAAAATGGAGGTGGGGTGGGTGAGGAGGAGGAGGAGGAGGAGGAGAAAAAATATGTGATGGAAAGGGATAGTGGTTAAAAGGAATTTTTTTAAAGAAAAGGACACAATTTGGTAGAAATGTGTTCAGTTACTTGGTGACTTTCATGATGAAATGAGGTCTAGTGCTCCTCAGTATTATCGTCATTGTTGTAGAATCAACAACAGCAACATCGGAAGAAACCAACTATTAACAAAAATGGATCCTGTTGGAAACATTAATATCCGTGGCAGAAGAGTTATTTATGTTGGTAATCCACGTAGCAATAGAGATGCTATTAATTTTAATACATGTAAACAGTTGATTGAACAAGCAATTAAAGAATTCATATCTCCTTCTTCTTCTTCATCATCATCACAGTTAATGGAAGAAGAGATGATTAAATCACTGTTGGATAGTGAAACACTAATGGAAAGCGTGAGAGAAATTACAGTGTCGGTGTTTTCAATTATTGCCGATTCAATTTCAAAGGAATTGTCACTCGATACTTCTCATCAAGAGCTTATAAAAGAAAGACTCATTAGCAGAATGCAATAAATACAGCACTTATCGATTGAAACAAACCATTTGATGGCTGCCTTTGGAAAGGGGAAGACATTGAGTACTACTTCAAGTGGGGGGAAAAGTCAATCAAAAAAAGGGCGTGGAATTTTGAGTGATATTTCTGGAGCAGTTGGAAGTGTTATAAATAAATCTATCAATTTATTATCACTGGAACTTCACATACCAGGTAAAAAAAAAAAAAAATATTTTCAAAAGAAAAAGTATACAGTATAGTGCAAGATAAGCTGGAGTCAAAAAAATCTAGATATAATAATTATGGCAATATGTTTTTTTTTCAATTTTGTAGGCTAATCCTACTGTGGACCAGGGACAAAATTAGCTAAATGATTAGCGAGAAACGACCCAGGTGTAAATAAGTTGGATGAAGCTTGCAAGAAACATGATATTGCTTATGCAACAAACAGTGATACAGCAAGCAGAGCAGTAGCTGATAGAGAGTTGGCAGAGCGTGCTTGGAGCAGAGTAACATCTTCAGACGCAGGTCTATTGAAAAAAGCAGTGGCATTAGCTGTAACCAATATAAAGAAAGTAAAATCAACTTTTGGAGGCGGCAGTGGCGGCGGCATGAGGAGGAGGAGGAGAAGAAAGATGAACAGACCAACAACAACAAGTCTACACAGTTTGATAAGGATGAGGATGAGTGGAAGGAGGGGGAGGAGGAGGGTAGTGTCAGGTCGAGGAATCTATTTGAGACATCAACCGCAGTTACAGCCATATATGGTGAGAGGAAGAGGGGGGAGCAGCAGAAGGAAAGGGAGTGGAAGAAAAAAAACTTGTCATCATCATTAAAGACTTTGATAATAGCCTTACCAGATAGAGCACTTAGCGAAGCTGATCTCTACAAGTATGCTTGTATTTTACGATTGAAAAATTTTTGTGGTGTCTTTATGCATAATAAATTACCTCCTTATGGTCCACTAATTCAAGAGTGCGAGTGTATGAATCTCGATATACTAGGTGGACAAGGAACACATTGGGTGTGCTATGTGGAGAAGGACAATGTTGTTCACTACTTTGACACTTTTGGCAATCTTAGACCACCACAGGAGCTTATAGACCATATGCGTCGTGGTCAAACACCAGCCACAACAATAGAATACAATTTTGAACATAAACAAGAGAATGTTTACTCTCACATTTGTGGACACTTATGTTTTAAATTTCTTGTAGATGAAATAACATCACTCATTTCTTGTAATCACAATTTCATGTAAAGTTTGAAAATGAATAGAAAAAAAAGTCTGGTGTGTGTTTAACCTATTTTTCTCAGTTTTACAACTTACCTATTCTTTAGAATAAGAGAGAGAGAGACTATCCTCACTCACTATTGATTTTTTCCGCAATCTAGAATATAAAACACAATGCATTAACAGGTGTTTGTCATTAAGTGAGTTAACTTTGACATGGCAAGATGCTATGTTCTGTTGGAAACCAACCAATATTAATAAGCGAGTTTTATCCACCAATAGATACTAGAAATGAGGAAGGTTACGGTGGAGGTTGGGAGCTGGGATTGCTCAGTTTTACATGCAATAACTCAATACCAAATGTTGAAATTGGTTATAACAATAGGTTGGAATTTTGACAAATAAGCAAAAACAGAAAAGGGGTATTAGTAGTAGTACTACTGATCGATTAGAACTTACACATGATGAAATTCTCGGTATTGGCATGGTGGATAGTTATTCGCTATGGAATCTACCTTCAAAAACATCACCATCCATAGGTGGTGAGCAGAAGGAGGAGGGGGAGGAAAAAAGGAGGAGGAGAAGGTGATTAAGAATAAAGGAGATAAACAACAAGATGAGTGCAGCAGCACAGGAGAACAATGACAAAGTATATTTCTTCCAGAAGGCAGTTTCAAATTTCAAACAATAAAAGATTTATTAGAGTCTAGATTGAAAGAGCATGATGTTGAATTCCAGCTCGCACTGGATACTTCTACAATGAAATGCTCTTTCAAATGTGATTGTCAATTAAGATTTTCGTCAGACGACTCAATAGGTAAACTGTTGGGAGTTAAAAGTAATAGAATTATAAAGCCTAATATTGAAGCAAAGAGTGACATAGTGTTAAAATTGGATAGACCTAATGTTGTATGTGTACTGTGTGATATAGTTCCTGGTTCATTCACAAACGGTGTACAGCACCATGTTCTCTACGAGTTTTACCCTATGATCGATCCAGGCTATAAAATAGCTATCGTTGCAAACACTACAGTCTATTTGCCTGTGGACAGCAAATGCATAAGTTCTATCACATTGCAAATTGTAGACGAATGTGGATGTCTAGTTAATTTTCTTAACAAACAAATCAATATTACTCTTCATCTGAGAAAACAGCAATAACAATGGTACTATTGTTTGATAAACTACTTGGTAATAGGCGAGGAAGAGAAAAAGAAGATTCTACTCGACTATTGGATTTGACAAATATTGATAATACAGGATCTACTAACAAAAACGTCATTTGTCTGTCAGACACTGCAGAGCTAACATCTAAAAGTATTAATTATCTACTAAACACAGGACTATGCATAATTAGTACAAAAAGGACGAAGTGAAGAAGAATAAAAAATCTCAATTTTGGATGTAAGGAGAAGCGGTTTGTTTTCAGACAATAGCATTACCTCTTATGATTTTCACACTCTGCAGCAAATGATGAACTAAGATTATGTGTTCAACAACAAGATATTTATACTCTCCCATCAGACAGTTATCTTCACTTGGAATTTACAGTTACCATGACATATGGTAAAGCAATAAATACAGCAGCATGTGTACCCGGATTTTTTGCTTTTCTATTTTCGGAAATTCGCTACGAGATTAACAGAACTGAGGTTGATAGTACTTGAAGTCCAGGCATAACTACACTTTTGAAAAATGCCGTCACTTTTGAAAAAGATGAACAGGAGAAAATGGAGATTGCCGGCTACCTTTATGATTCTACCAATGGATTTAAATCATTTTTGGTGAATGGAACAAACACAAATATTCTTGATGTACCATCACACTATCTGTTGGGATTTGGGGAAGACTATAGACATGTTATGCTGAATGTCAAACAAGAATTAGTGTTGAGACGAGCTGCCAACAATATTGATTGTCTCAATACCGAAGATAAAATTAACATTGAACGCCTAGAGTGGAGGATACCGTACATTGAGGTTTCTGATGAAGCAAAACTTTCTCTATTGAAAATGGTTAGAGATGATACACCTATACAAATGCCATTCAGGCATTGGCAACTTTATGAGTATCCGTTTGTACCATCAAGCACAAAGCATTCTTGGAACATGAAAACTGCATCACAAATGGAAAAATTGAGGTATATTGCTGTAGCGTTGCAAACTGCAAGACGTGGTGTGGCAACAAAGAATGCATCACATTTTGACAAGTGTGAAGTGAAAGATGTACGTGTTTATCTGAATACACATTACTTTCCCTACGAAACCATTGATGGGGATGATTCTTGTATCTATAGCATGTACACACAATTCAATGGAAGCTATAATCACGGAGATACACATGCCAGAATTCCACTCCTACCGAAATGCTCCTCCTGCTCTACAAAAGTTACCGTTATTTGTTTTCGATTGTTCATGACAGACAGAAATGCTGAAAACCGGGAGTGTGGACATAAGAGTTGATTTTGAAGCAACTGGAAATATACCAGAATCTACACGTGCCTATTGTCTCATGATCTACGATGTAATTAAGGAGTATCGACCCTTGACTGGAACAGTTCATTCAGCCTAATTGACAAAAAGAAGAAAAACAGTAATAAAGAAGAAGATTATTAAAATAAGAGAACTTAGAGATTATTTAAATTATAATATAATGTGATTTGAGAAAGATTGAAAAACACAAACTATGTGATTAAAAAAAAGAAAAAAATTAAAATTGTGTAACTTTGTATTGCTAATAAAACCAAAAAAAGGCTATAAAGCCAAATCGAATTGTCTTTATTTATTCATTTGTCAAACCAGCTATTCAGTGAATGGAAGTAGCTATAGTAGTAGGTGAGTAGAAGGAGGTAGAGAGAGAGAGAGAGAGAGAGAGAGAGTGTGTGTGTGTGTGTGTTGTGTGTGTGTGTGTGTGTGTGTGTGTGTGGTGTGTGTGGTGTGTGTGTGTGTTGTGTGTGTGTGTGTGTGGTGTGTGTGGTGTGTGTGTGTGTGTGTGTGTGTGTGTGTGTTGTGTGTGTGTGTGTGTGGTGTGTGTGTGTGTGTGTGTGGTGTTGTGTGTGTGTGTGTGTGTGTTGTGTGTGTGTGTGTGTGTGTGTGTGTTGTGTGTGTGTGTGAGTGTGCATATTTTATATAAAGTGAGACCATAATATTGGTATATTAGTTTAATTACATGATGATTATGATGATGGTGAAGGAAAATCCTTTATCCAGGCCGCCCACGTGATGGTAGTTGGTTGTCGGGGTTGGTATTTCAATTGAGTATTATATCCCAATCGGGATAGCCTGCCTCTGTTAAAGGATACCATACATCCGATTGGCGCTCTGGGGCTGGTGGTCTGGGTATTGGATACCACCGCCATTCTTGCTCGGATGTGTATCCATATTCATCATCATGTTGGTAGACCTGTTGTCTATAATATGAACTGCCAGGATTGATAGGGTGGGAGGGGGTGCCAGTTGCATGTGTGCGTGGAACCACATGACCAGAGATGGGGGTGCCAGTTGCATGGTCGAGTGGAACCACACTTTGAATACTAACAATATAAAATCTTAAAATCTTTTATTATCTCTGGCAATTTTTTTTTCATTTCACCATTTTCTTTGTTCATTTTTTTCTGAAAAACAATGCATGTGAATCGTGAAGAACACATCAAAAATGACCATATGATAATAAACTAAAAAATAAGGCTATAAAGCCAAAATCTAATTGTCTTTTCATTTTTTTTTAATGATAGAAATTTAATTAAAAACAAAGTGCAACACATAAAACTACTTGAAGGAAAATCCTTTATCTAGGCTGCCCATGTGATGATGGTAGTTGGTTGACGGGGTTGGTATTTCTATTAAGTATCATGCTAATAAAACAAAAAAGACTATAAAGCCAAAATCAAATTGTCTTTATTCATTCATTTGTCAAACCAGCTATTCAGTGAATGAAAGTAGTTATAGTAGTAGATGAGTAGAAGGAGGTAAAGAGAGAGAGAGTGTGTGTGTGTGTGTGAGAGTGTGTGTATTTTATATAAAGTGAGATTATAATATTGGTATATTAGTTTAATTACATGATGATGATTATGATGGTGATGGAAAATCCTTCATCCAGGCCACGTACATAATGGTGTTTGGTAGAAAAGGTGAGGATGGATTAGGCTTGGTATGGTTAGGCTAGGCTAGGTTCGGGTAGGAATTAGAAGCCAATGAAGAGATTGCCTGATGTTAAGCCAGCCATCGATCCATCTGCGGCAATACCTGCATTTTCTTGTTCCTTGCATGCATATTTTGCATGCTAGGTGCATGCAGGGCAGGAGTAGACAGGAGTTATCCACTTCTCTGCATACAGAACATACTCTCATGAGATGATGACGATGATCTGGCTCTTCATCATCATCACTGTAATCATCGACATCAACTTGTAAGCTCATGTTCTGTATGTTGAGTCGTCTCTGGATGTGGACATTGCTCCTTAAAAATGTCATCATCCTCCTCTCTTCATAGCTGCTGTCAAGGGCTGGGGATTGGGCTGGGGTTGAGGATTGAGGTCTGTTACTTTCGAATGTGGGGAATGTGGGGGATGAAGGCAGTGAATCAGTGTCATCAATATCAAGGATTGAGGGACGGATGTTTGGGTGTGTCAGGGATGATGGTTGGGAGCTGTATGGTGAGGATGGGGAATGTGAATAGGGTCTGGGATCTATTTCTTTATTATAGGGGGGAAGGTGAGTTGGGTGCTCCTGATTGTTATTACTGCTGCTGCTCATGTCTGAAAAACGACATACACACCTTCATCACTATCAATGACAAAGGTTCTCTTATCAAAACAAAGTGCAACACATAGAAAAAAAACTACTACAACTACTTACCAGCAAAAAATCAATAAGTCTCTTTATTCTGTTGAGAGACTGGGTGAAAGAGACACTCACCAGCAAACAAAAAATCAATAAGATGACTCTTACTTAGTTTGTCGAGAGAGACTGGTCATCTGTGTTTATTGTATATAATTCACACAAAACGTGTACAACACACAAAGAGAGAAAAGACGATTGTGTGCACAAGTGACAAAGTATTATCCCATTTTGTAGAATATTGTCTAAGCTGAGGGGTGCGTGGTGGTGGTGACAGAGTGGGTTGCAGGGGGGGGGGGGCAGTGCGGCAGCGGGCAACGATTATATCATCAACAACCTGCAATTATTTTTTTTCTGTAGTAGTAGTTGTTGTGTGAAAACAATACCCCCTAATTTGTGTGTGTGTGTAATTATCGAGTGTCACAAAACATGCCTGTTGCTTCATGCGAATCTCAACACATAATTACACACCACACACACTTCGATTTGGTGCCCCCCCAACCATAATTAACACTGTTGTGTGTCTGTGTGTTATTTGCATCCCTTCCACACCACAAAATAAGTTGACTGTTGTCATTGCTGTGTCTAAGTGGGCGGAGTTATGCATCAGCAGAACAAATATGCAAGACGCAAAACATTTGAATAATTGATGATGACAAGAAGCAAAGTACTTTCAATACTACTACTACTACCCCTATTATTATCATTATCCCTCTTCCCACCCTTCTGTTGATTTGAGAATTACCTCCACCCCACACTTTCTTCTGTTCATAAATGTCATAAAACAGGGTCAATTTGACCAGAATGTTTATTGCTGCCTGAAAACTCGAACGAAACACTTCTCACTCTCTAAACTCCATTGAAAGCACTTACCAGCAGCAGCAGCAGCAGCAGCCTTTGTGTGCACACTCATAATTGATTGAGAATAACAATTGAAAGTAGTGACTTTGTCAGACACACACAAAGAGAGAGAGATATTGTTGTAATATTCTACACACATATTTGTTCTTCGTTAACAAAATTCAAAGGTATGTTTCACAACTCTACTATATCATATTATGTTTGTATTCTGAGTAGATTTTTGCCCACACCTTCCTCTACCAGAGTTCCCAGTGTCGCTCTGGGCCGGCTAAACTCAGTCGGCGACTGGGGAGGGCCGCGGCAGGGGACGGGAGTCTTGGTGGGGCGTCCGTCAACCACCCTCGCTCAAGTCGGGGGCTGAAACAGGATCTTGAGTGTTTTGGAGAAATGTTTTCCTCTTTTAGGAAAGAGGGGCCGTGCTTTCGCACTGCCAAACAGGGTTGGTCGCGGAATGAAGGGAATAGAAACTTTGCGGTGTCAGTCGTGAAAAAGGTCTTCGTGTCGGGTCTAAGTCTTAGTCCTCGGGCACCGGGTGTCTTCCCGGGGTCCGGATTGATCGCGGAGCTCTAGTAAAGGCCTTCCCTAGCCTCTCTAGAGGTCCTCTCTCGATTCCGCACTGAATAAGTGCGCTGCAGCGGCTCGTGCTCTGGACTTTCCTAAGTCCTAGTTGTCGGGCACCAGCTGTCCTCCTGGGGTCCGGGTTGGTCGCGGAGCTCTAGTAAAAGCTTTCTCTAGCCTTTCTAGAGGACCTCTCTCGATTCCGCACTGAATTAGTGTGCTGCGGCGGCTCGCGCTCTGGACTTTCCTAAGTCCTAGTTGTCGGGCACCAGCTGTCCTCCTGGGGTCCGGGTTGGTCGCGGAGCTCTAGTAAAGACCTTCCCTAGCCTTTCTAGAGGTCCTCTCTCGATTCCGCACTGAATAAGTGCGCTGCAGCGGCTCGTGCTCTGGACTTTCCTAAGTACTAGTTGTCGGGCACCAGCTGTCCTCCTGGGGTCCTGGTTGGTCGCGGAGCTCTAGTAAAGGCCTTCCCTAGCCTTTCTAGAGGTCCTCTCTCGATTCCGCACTGAATTAGTGCGCGGCGGCGGCTCGCGCTCTGGACTTTCCTAAGTCCTAGTTGTCGGGCACCAGCTGTCCTCCTGGGGTCCAGGTTGGTCGCGGAGCTCTAGTAAAGGCCTTCCCTAGCCTCTCTAGAGGTCCTCTCTCGATTCCGCACTGAAGTAGTGCGTTGCGGCGGCTCGCGCTCCAGACTTTCCTAAGTCTGATTCGCCGGACACTAAGTGTCCTCCTGGGGTCCGGATAGGTCACGGAGTTCCCGCAAATGCCTTCCCTGGCCTTGGTTGAGGTCCTCTTTTGATTCGGAATGGAATCGACTCGCTGCGGGGGCCCGTTCACCGGACTTCTCTCGCAGCTGCGGAGTCTAAGTCCTCGAGCACTGGGTCCTCTCCTGGGGTCCGGATCTGTCGCGGAGTCACGGGAAAGGCTTTTCCACACCTTCCTTGAGGTCCTCTTGCACCTCGATGCTCCACTGGTGGTATACCCATGGGGAGTCAGGTTTCGACCAAAACCTGACGTGTCGCCATTGGTCAAAACTGGTAACCCATTGTCTAAACGGGTTAAATGTCGTTCGGCACTCGTCCTAATGGATGTTGAGCAATGGAGCTTACAGTGTTCGAGACTGATCGTCCTTAGCCTCAAACACAACTCCCAGTCGTTGAAGGATTCGGAGTTCACTCTGGTACGAGACATACCGTGATGTTGCTAGCTGCTCGCTGCTTCCTTCTCACCTCACTTGACTGCTCGCCCTGGCTCTCCGAACTCGACTGCCCGCACTGGGTTTCCGAACTCGAATGCCTCCTGCTAGCCTTTCTCGAGCCTCCCTCAGAGACCGAGAGGGAGGGGAGAGAGGATGCGCAGCACCGCTGAGCGGTAGGCCAGCGGCTGGCTTGCACGTTGACCCCTTTGATTCTATCAAAGATAGCCAAGCGTCAAATAAATGAGCCCTAAACTCAATTCCTTTCTCTAGTTACGATAGACATCATGACACACTGTTCCTACTAAGGGAAGGGGGGGGAAAGAGAGGGGGAGAAGAGGGGGGGGTGAGGATTGAAAGGGTAAACGGCAGACAGAATGTCCCAAATGACTGAGTACATTCTGCCGCCTCTCCGCCGGTCATTATAGACCGAACACAAACTGGGCGCCAGGTTGACTCCTTGCCAACCGGTGGTGGTGCGTCGGCACCATCCGAAGAAATGAGCAAGCTATCTGGCCAGATCCTAGGCCTAGCTTCAGACAAGATCTTGAAGATCTGCGCCGTGCTTTCGCACTGCGTTAAGACGCCGTGTTTCCGCACTGCAAGAGACCGCCGTGCTTCCGCACTGCAAGAGACCGCCGTGCTTCCACACTGCAATGGGGGACGCCGTGCTTTCGCACTACGATGAGGGACGCTGTGCTTTTGCACTGCAAAAAGGATGCCGTGCTTCTGCACTGCCCAGGATGCCGTGCTTCCGCACTGCAAGGAAACGCCGTGCTTTCGCACTGCAAATGAGAGTCGCAGTGCTTTCGCATTGCCAGGGAACGCCGTGCTTTCGCACTGCAAGATAACGCTGTGCTTTCGCACTGCAAAAAAAAAAAACGCCGTGCTTTCGCACTGCAAAAAAAAAAACGCCGTGCTTTCGCACTGCGTTAAGACGCCGTGTTTCCGCACTGCAAGAGACCGCCGTGCTTCCGCACTGCAAGAGACCGCCGTGCTTCCACACTGCAATGGGGGACGCCGTGCTTTCGCACTACGATGAGGGACGCTGTGCTTTTGCACTGCAAAAAGGATGCCGTGCTTCTGCACTGCCCAGGATGCCGTGCTTCCGCACTGCAAGGAAACGCCGTGCCTTCCTGGCCTTGGTTGAGGTCCTCTTTTGATTCGGAATGGAATCGACTCGCTGCGGGGGCCCGTTCACCGGACTTCTCTCGCAGCTGCGGAGTCTAAGTCCTCGAGCACTGGGTCCTCTCCTGGGGTCCGGATCTGTCGCGGAGTCACGGGAAAGGCTTTTCCACACCTTCCTTGAGGTCCTCTTGCACCTCGATGCTCCACTGGTGGTATACCCATGGGGAGTCAGGTTTCGACCAAAACCTGACGTGTCGCCGTTGGTCAAAACTGGTAACCCATTGTCTAAACGGGTTAAATGTCGTTCGGCACTCGTCCTAATGGATGTTGAGCAATGGAGCTTACAGTGTTTGAGACTGATCGTCCTTAGCCTCAAACACAACTCCCAGTCGTTGAAGGATTCGGAGTTCACTCTGGTACGAGACATACCGTGATGTTGCTAGCTGCTCGCTGCTTCCTTCTCACCTCACTTGACTGCTCGCCCTGGCTCTCCGAACTCGACTGCCCGCACTTGGTTTCCGAACTCGAATGCCTCCTGCTAGCCTTTCTCGAGCCTCCCTCAGAGACCGAGAGGGAGGGAAGAGAGGATGCGCAGCACCGCTGAGCGGTAGGCCAGCGGCTGGCTTGCACGTTGACCCCTTTGATTCTATCAAAGATAGCCAAGCGTCAAATAAATGAGCCCTAAACTCAATTCCTTTCTCTAGTTACGATAGACATCATGACACACTGTTCCTACTAAGGGAAGGGGGGGGAAGAGAGGGGGAGGAGAGGGAGGGTGAGGATTGAAAGGGTAAACGGCAGACAGAATGTCCCAAATGACTGAGTACATTCTGCCGCCTCTCCGCCGGTCATTATGGACCGAACACAAACTGGGCGCCAGGTTGACTCCTTGCCAACCGGTGGTGGTGCGTTGGCACCATCCGAAGAAATGAGCAAGCTATCTGGCCAGATCCTAGGCCTAGCTTCAGACAAGATCTTGAAGATCTGCGCCGTGCTTTCGCACTGCGTTAAGACGCCGTGTTTCCGCACTGCAAGAGACTGCTGTGCTTCCGCACTGCAAGAGACCGCCGTGCTTCCACACTGCAATGGGGGACGCCGTGCTTTCGCACTACGATGAGGGACGCTGTGCTTTTGCACTGCAAAAAGGATGCCGTGCTTCTGCACTGCCCAGGATGCCGTGCTTCCGCACTGCAAGGAAACGCCGTGCTTTCGCACTGCAAAAAGGACGCTGTGTTTCTGCACTGCAAAAAGGATGCCGTGCTTCCGCACTGCAGAATTGCCGTGTTTCCACACTGCCGAGGACGCCGTGCTTCTGCACTGAAGATGAGAGTCGCAGTGCTTTCGCACTGCCAGGAGGGGCGGGTAACACAAAATACAAAAAGAAACGAGGTGACCAACACCTCAGACTGGTTCTGAGAACCCGAGTAGCATTGCAAGGGAACGCCGTGCTTCCGCACTACAATGAAACGCCGTGCTGTCGCACTGCAAAAATAAGGACACCGTGCTTTCGCACTGCCGAGTCGCCGTGCTTCCGCACTGCAGGTGAGAGCGCAGTGCTTTCACACTGCAGGTAAGAGTCGCCGTGCTTGCGCACTGCGTGCCGTGCTTGCGCACTGCGTGCAGTGCTTGCGCACTGCGTGCCGTGCTTGCGCACTGTGTGCCGTGCTTGCGCACTGCGTGCCGTGCTTGCGCACTGCGTGCCGTGCTTGCGCAATGCGTGCCGTGCTTGCGCACTGCGTGCCGTGCTTGCGCACTGCGTGCCGTGCTCGCGCACTGCGTGTGCCGGGCTTGCGCCCTGCATGGCCGTGCTCTCGCACTGCCTCACTTCGCCGTGCTTGCGCACTGCATGTGCCGGGCTTGCGCCCTGCGCGGCCGTGCTCTCGCACTGCCTAACTTTGCCGTGCTTGCGCACTGCATGTGCCGGGCTTGCGCCCTGCGCGGCCGTGCTCTCGCACTGCCTAACTTCGCCGTGCTTGCGCACTGCATGTGCCGGGCTTGCGCCCTGCGCGGCCGTGCTCTCGCACTGCCTCACTTCGCCGTGCTTGCGCACTGCATGTGCCGGGCTTGCGCCCTGCGCGGCCGTGCTCTCGCACTGCCTAACTTCGCCGTGCTTGCGCACTGCATGTGCCGGGCTTGCGCCCTGCACGGCCGTGCTCTCGCACTGCCTAAACTTCCAGCATCAGACAGCTGGGATAAATCTCCAACACGACCAGGAACTCATCGTGGTCTCAGCAATAGTCAGCTGAGATACAGCTCCAATAATTCCAGGAGCTCGTCGAGGAAGTAGACTCAAGTTGCAGTCCCCATCCTCAAGAAGAAATGTGATACATAACAATGTAACACTTCACAGGAGGCGGAAGTTGATAGAGGCGAATCGGAATCCAGGAAAATTACCAAGTCTCAGAGTGATGGATACTCTCAGCTAGTTCAGTGTATCAGCAACTTATTGTTCACAATAAAAGATGAGAGATGACAATATGATGCAGAATACTGAATTATATGGTTGACATGAAGCCACTAGTTGTGATGTTACACCACACATTTCGATTTTATATCACAATTAATGTGGTCGAAATAGTAATTCATTTTTGATCTGTTATGAGGATCTCAGCCTTCTCACTATATCACAATAATAAAATCGGAACTATAAATTTCTACTCAATATTCCACTTCTCACTGTTCATTTCAATAATGAAATCAATCACATGATTTACTTATGCAAAGTAACCATCCATTGGATATAAATGACAGTGTGTTTATTATAACAGATAACATCTGCTAATTAATTCACAATCAGTGAACATTTATTGCTCAATCTCTCCTTCTCACTTCAAGACTTATTTGACCCCGAAATAAATCTTGAGTTACTTTTTCAAAGTAATTGTTCACACAAGGCATGTATAATGACACAACAGCTGTTAATTAATTCATATTCTGGAAGTATTGATTTTCCGAAAAATAATCACAACAATCAGCACAAATAGTAATAATTGAATGAATCAATACACGGTCAATAATAACTCATGATGGTAGGCTGAGTAAGAATTAGATTCACCCTCGAGACGTGATCTAATTCCAAACTAACAATAGCACGATCTAACACAGACTGACTCAATAGCAGTAGAATATCTGGAAAAACTAGAATTCACATGAATTCTATTTTATAAATTGTTATTGGAAAGGAGAAGTAATTCTCTACAGACTAGAAGCTTGGCGATAGCAGTTAGCCAGTTGAGATAATGTTTATCTTATCTGTACAGCACAGCACAAATAACTTTTCCATCCAACATAGAATTAATTCCAATTGGAATAATAATTATTTCATTCCAATTTAGAGTAAGTCCTCCGACTTTATTTTCAAGTGAAATATTAGAAAATTTAAATCATAATTTGAAGCTAATAACCCCTGATTGTAGTACATCTCGACTCACAATCAAACACAATTTATTCATTCCACATGAATAATTAATTGCAACGTAATCCACTTTTATCCCACAGTATAATAACATCTGTTAATCAACTGCATCGTAACACTTTACACGGATTAAAGCAATTACCACCAGCTTCATTAAATGATTTCAATTATTATAACCATTACCTCATGGTTAAAATATTAGTCAGATCATACTAATCTATAATATTTTCTAATATTCTCTATCCACTCATTTCGCCATCAACTATTTATGGCAAATAGAAAACAAGCTACTGCAAGTTTTGTTTTTTAACCTGTACCTGGTTACAACAATATCGGTAATATACCAGTCAAGAAAATTTATTCTAGTTGGAATTGACTTTGGCTGTTATTAGCTAGTCATAGACTGTAGAAAGTTTTCTTGATTACCCTTGCTTGGTCACATCATAATATATTTCAAACTGAAATTATTGAGATTGCCATCAGATCAAAAGAAACGCATTAATTTGACAATAATAATTTTTTCCATCTAATTCAGCCAGTGCTTATGACTGATTATAATAATCAAACTGTAATGGTTGAGTTGCCATTTAGTTTAAGTAGGACTCTATTTTATAGGAAAAATCAAATGGAATATGCTTTTTCCTCCTCTCTCTTTCAATATATCATTGACAAATTTCTTTCAACAACAATAAATTATGTCAGTCTATTAATATTTTCATTATTTTCGGAATCGTGCTAATGGTATTAATTTTCAAAATTTGGCTGATAAATTCGTGCTAATAATTCTGAATTAACTTTCTTCAATTTCTATACAATTTTGTCTTTGAAAACAAAATTTAATTTCCTCATTTTAAATGGGATAAAATATTAATCAGAAATAGCTCTAAAGCTGTGATATGATTGAACTCTATGATATTCACCCCTTCTTGCCTCTTACCTCCTTATTGGCGGCGCGTGACACCTCTCTGGTATCCCATCCTCCGGATAGGCAGCGACCCTCTATAGACTCGCTCGGCCTCCTGCTGTCCATCCGCTCGAATTCTGTCCACCTTTTCCGCAACTTCTCCATCACCATCCTTTTCCTCATCTTCGGGCAGGTATGGCTGGAGCTCGGTGCCCTTCTCGTGCACAGTAAACCTCTTACCGGCACTCAACATTTCCTTGACCTCATATGGGCCACAAAATTCCGGCACTAACTTCGCGGCAAGCTGATTAGCACCCGAGGACAGGTGACACTCCTTCCTGTCGACTAGCTGTCCAGAGTTCACCTTCATCGTCCTCTTTTTCCAATTATAATACCGGTTGGCATTATAATTCTTGTCTCCAACATCTGAAACTACTTTGAGTGTAGTTTCCAGCACTGGCAGTCTTCTAGACTGCACTGCTTGACGATTATCTCCAGCTCCTTGCTGAAAATTATCCTCCTTCTTCCGCCTCCGGTACCGCTTTTCCGGACAGTTGAACCTCCAGTGCCCAGCTCGTTTACAGTGCCAGCAAATGAACTTTCCACGGGCTGGAGAAATTTTCCGAGAAAGAAATTCCTCTTTTCCAGTCTTCCACACGGCTCCTACGTGTTTCTGGACTTGAGGAAATTTCTTCTTCTCCTGCTTCTTGACAGGAATAATTACAGGTGGCTTCCTTGACCTCCATATGTTAGGCTCGGTTTTAACAGTAGCCAGCCTGGAGTTGACGGCTCCTTTTCCCACTTTTGGGGTGGAAATATTGTCTCCAATGTGCTCTTTGACGAGATGAGGATCCCATTCCACTGACCGGGAATAGGGGTCTATTCTCACCTGGTGCTCTCGAAGAAACTCCATACCAAGTAGAATATCTGGAGAAAGCCCATCCATTATTGTGAGTGTTGTTGATAGGGATATTCTGCCAATTTTCAGGTTGGTTATAACACCACCTCGCAGTCGTGCAGCCGCTCCGTTAGCCATAACAGCGCGGTGCTGCACAGGCTCTCGTTCCACTGCT